>NW_005871809.1:81794-129255 GCF_000147115.1 Myotis lucifugus | reverse complement strand
GGGGCCAGCCCAGCTAGACCCCACCCCTGCACGAATCATGCACTGGGCCTCTAGTTTTAACATAATCACCTTTTTTAAAGACCCTATCTCCAAACACAGTCACATTCTGAGGAACTGGGGATTAGGCCTTCAACATATGAATTTTGGAGGATACAATTCAGCCCATTACACTCCCCTCAGAAACACTACACATCCTCCAAAGAAAAGCTTCCCCCTACTTCCTCCAGGAAGCCTCCTGGGCCTGCATCCGTGGGGAGTTCTCTGAGCATCAGCAAACGCCTGTCCAAGCCTGTGGGGCATGAGGGAGGCTGTGCTGGGAGCTGAGGGCTTGGAGGGGATTCAGGCAGGACGCCTGACCTGGGACTCCCACTCTGGCTGTTCTTCCTCAGCACGCTTGTGTTCATTCAGTGAGAGCTGTAAAGCACCTACTGTGTGCCACTGGCTGCCGGATGATGGTGAAGTGTCTGAAGCAACGAACTATAGCAACACCCTTTCCTGTGTGCCTTCTCTGTCTCCCCAGTTATGGTAAATTCAGGGGTCATGGGGTTGCATCTTATGATTCTCCCCCCACACACACACTAGCAGCTAGTGCCTAGTGTGTGTGCAACTGGCTTTTGCCACCTGTGGGTCAGGTCCCACAGGAACCCAATAAGCCAGGAACCCAGTACCCCTCCCCAAAGAAAGTTGGAGAAAGTGAACACATCACTGAGTTACAGGGAAAGAAGGCAACATTTTAAGGTCAACACCCCTTTTTTCAGAGCCTCCTAAGAGGTGGGTGGGAACCCAGGAAAGAGTGGAGCAGAGCCAGTCTGCCCCCCAGCCCTGAGGCTGTGGGGACTTGTGGGGTCAGGACCTCGAGGGCCAGGGCGGAGAGGAGGCAGAGGTGTGGCAGCTGTCCCCTTGGTCCCAGAACACCCCAGGCCAGGAGCTGGGGATCACCTGTGAGTGAAATTTTTTGTCTTTCCTTCTTTGTTCCTTTTTCTTTCTTGACGAAAACAGGATTGAAATTGGCCTTGAAATGAGAGCAGGCAGTTCCCAGAAGATCTAGTTTCCTTAAAGTCATTTTGTCTTTGATGAAAAGAACTGTCAACCTTGAGAAACATTCAAACCCGTGAAGAACTGTAGTGAGTTTATTTGAGCCAAACTGTCAACAATTGCAGGGAAGCAGAACCTCAGCGGATTGAGACCGTGCTCCGGAGAATGGCGGTTTTGCACCTTGTTTTATACATGACAATCAAAAGAGGAGACGTAAGCAGGTGACATGAAATCCACTGGTGATAGTTAGGGAGGCGGGAGAAAGCAAAGGGAGGAGGCCTCAGGGATTGGATAAAAAGTAAAATGATAGACACATGCTTCTTTTACTTAGGGGCACAGGATAGTTAGCAGTCAACAACTAACTCAGTGACAAAGAGGGGATTTGTGGTCTCCGCAGAGCAGTGCCTGTGCTTTGAGGGGCCCAGAAAAAGGAAAATTACTTTCACTTTCCAAAGATTTGTTATCGCAGATGCAGAAAGATAGCAGGCAGGCTCCGATAAGGTACAGATTGACTTTTGTCAGGGAAGATTCCGCCCCAGGACATGACTCCCCACCACAGACTGCTTTTAATTAAAGTCTTAATTCCAGACCATCCCATGGGGTCACTTCAGGTCTTCGAGTTTGCAAGGACGCCACGCAGGCCTCCTGAGCTGGTCCGGTCAGCCTGTGGCCCATTTCCTTCCACAGAACCAGCCTCTCCCTGGGTGAGTGCTGATCTGTACGAAAAGGCGAAAAGGCTGAGCCTCTGGCTGTTGTGAGCCCGGGGGCACATGCCTAGCGACCAGGAGTAAATATCTGACTCAGCTGATGGACCACTCCCTCCACCTCCTCCTCAAGACCATCATTTTTGGGGGGATGGGAAGATGTCGAATCAAATCCCCACCCCAAACTGGGGGAGGCCACGGGAAGGCAGGCGGCCTGGTGGGTACCTGGGCCTGGAATCATGATTAAAGGGAACACGTGTGCCAGGGAAGCACCAGCTGGGCCAACACAGAACCCACGACCAGCCTTAAGGGCAAGCCAAGTCCAGGTAAGGCGGGGCAGATGTCCACAGGTGGCAGCCAGCTGTCTCTCTAAGATCCTGACGCACCTCCTGTCCGCCGGAGGGCTGTCCTCACGCTGCCGATGGTCTGACAATTAGGCCCTCGCTGTAAGGCCGGTTTTACTGTGATGACAGCCTGGATTTATGGAGCCTCTACCCGTAAGAAACGCAGGCCCTGCACAGACCTCTCCTTAGTTCTCGTGCCAAATCCCTGTGGGCCTGCCGCGGGGCAGGGAGGGGTTAATTGGCCATTAGTGTCTGGGTAACTGAGGGCAGGAAGGGGTTAATGCCAAAGCATGGAGCTCAGCTTTCTTTGTCCTATACTTGGTCCTGGGCTGACTGTGACACCCACAGACGTTTTTTTAAGAAGGCAGGAACGCCTAGGTGGGGGAAGGTACCGGCAGCCGTCCCAGAAAGCCAGGGGAATGAAGATGTGGCCGCTGCGGGACCCCATTTCCGAGGCCCCCCGGGGACTCCTGGGCTGGGCCACCCGCCAGGAGTGCGGTTATTCGGGGCCTTAGTGTTATTCCTGCCTCTCTCTCCCACTGGGGCCTGGCCGGGCCTCTCTGTGCCGGGAGGCCACCAGCAGCAACAGGGCGTCTGCCGGGTGCAAGAAGAGAGGAGCACACAGCCCCACGGGGCCCGGGACACAGACGGGAGGCGATGCTGACAAGGGCACCTGGAGGGCCCCTGGAGAAAACCCTCTCCAGCAACAAAGCCACATATGGGTCTCCTGTTGCCTCCGACCCTGGACAGCACGTTTACAAAACAAAGGTGGGCAGCCTGTTCCTGGCTGTCTTCCCTTTCCTTGCCAAGGAGGAGGTGCGGCCATGTGGTCAAGTCCTCCAGGTGAGCCTGGCCCCACCAAAGCACAAGCCTGCGGGCATCACCCCCACCCCATTGCCCTCTCCACGGCCCCACACTGACGTCACAAGCACCAGGCTGCCACGGGCCACCACAGGGCCCACACACGGAAGCCACGGGAACCACATGCAGGGGGGAAAGGTCCCTGAATGTATGGGGCCAGGAAACTGGCTCCCCACAAGCCAGCGTGTGGCCTCAGGTAAGTGAATTGACGAATCTGGCGTCCAAGCGGAGGGGTCACACCCTGACTGGAGAACCTCATCCACTACGCGCTGCTGCGAGCTCCTGGCGGAATGGCCAACTGCAGGTCCAGAGCAAGAACCGTACCCGATGAGCCCATGGAATCTTGTTGGGCCAGAAAGCAAGGTCAGGAGGACAGGAGGGCCACCAGGTAGGAGCATCATGGGCCAAGGATGTGTCAACTGAGTTTCCAAGAAGAAAGCAAATGCTATTGACCACGATACTCAACATATAAACCCTTAAGTTCCCAAACACACCTCATTGGACACCTATGACGCACAGGACACCAACCTCTTATTCAGAGCACAGCCATTGGGAGGAATAAGTAATCATCTTACTTTTTCCAGGTAAGCTTCATTTCAGGGTTGAAATATAGCCCTAGTTGAAGTGGCTACGTTCCTCCTTCTAGGGAATTTGAGCTGATAAAGTCAGAGGAGTGCTAGAATCATAAATCCCCATTTTCCTGCCCCTAATGAAGTCATAGAGACGCAACAAGCCTCGGGGGTGACATCATTGGGTGAAAGTTGGTGGGAAGGGTAGCCTCACCTGCGGGAACTGCCAGGGACTGGCATCTCCAGGGGAGACCTCCGCTTTGCGCTCCTGCGTTCCCCGTGGACTCTCCTGGAGGGGGCAGCAGGAAAGGGACCCGCCATGAACCGTTTCTCCATCAGCTTCCCTTTCGAGGACAACACGAAGAGCCCCGACAAAGCAGAACACACGCGGGCACAACTGGGTCGGGCAGGGAGCCCCTTTTAATCTTGGGGGTGGGTTGGGGGGTATTTGATGCTGCCGCTCCCGCTGTCCAGTCTGAGGTGAAACCAGGAAGCTGCCAGGCCCCCAGCTGGCAGAGTCAGAGGAAAGCAGCCAGAAATGCTAGGTGGGGTGCCGGGACATCTGTGCAGGAAATGGAGGTGCAGTTGCGCCCTGGCCCTTACAGAGAGCTGGAGGATCTCTGCCCCTCGGGTCACTGAGTACTTTACGGTCCAACTCTGCAACTGCGTATGTCATCGTTTGGAAATGCGTTTGTTTCATTTCTAATCAACGCTTTGGGCCACAATGAACTAAAGGAAATAAAGTACATGTGAAATAACAAGAGATAAGTCATTGGATTTCTGTTTCTCAAGAAAATTGATATGAATGCCTAACTTACACACAATGTTTGTCAAAGTGCATCACCCACTATGTGTCAGTGACGTCTGTGATCGTGTGAAAACCAGAAGACGCGGATCTGCTCAGTCAGCCAGTATTTACTGCAAAGTCTGATGGTTTCCTCACTGCCGAAGACAAAGATTGAACACAGCGGAGCTCGGTGGTCACTCTGTGAAGAATGACTTTTTATTTAGTTCAAATGACAACTCTAATGAATTTCATTCATTTTCAGGGTTTTCTTGTGCATTTACAAGATGCAGTGCTGGCTCCATGAGCAGATGAATTTCACAAACAGGTGAAAGGTGCCAGTGTAATGTGTTATCAGACACTTAAAGTAGAAAAGCCAATTAAGTTAATTCGAATAATTATTTAATTTTTATTCAAATCACTAAATAAAAGTAATGCTTTCAACATTTATTCTGTTGAAGATGTGCCATTTCATGTTTTTAAACTGCAAAATGTAAATTCGGTTAAATATTTAATATTGATAATATCATTTGTTTTTGTGGTGATAATACAAATACAAATGATGTCACCTACATCATCATAGAAATGTGCTGTCATTAAATTAGGAAGTATGGAGGGGAGCCCTAGCTGGTTTGGCTCAGTGGATAGAGCGTCAGCCTGCGGACTGAAGGGTCCCAGGCTCGATTCCAGCCAAGGGCACATGCCTGGGTTGTGGGCTTGGTCCCCAGTAGGGGGTGTGTAGGAGGCAGCCGATCAAGATTCTCTCTCATCATTGATGTTTCTATCTCTCTCTTCCTCTCCCTTCCTCTCTGAAATCAATAAAAATATATTTAAAAATAAATAAAGTATGGAGGAGAAATAGGATTGTAATTACTTGTAGGAAACACATAATTTCTAAATGAGCCTTCACAATGGCAGTCTATCTCTAATTGAATAAAAGCTGCAGATATCAAAACGTATGAGTATTTTTACATGGACGGAGTTAGAGTAACTGAACTCCACAATTTCTGGGATGAAGCTAATGTAGATTACAAACAAGTACTTAACCAGGGCAGGACAGACTTTCTTTCTTTCTTTGAGGTTTACCATCGGTCGGATCTTAGAAGCACGGAGCCTTTAGAAAGTCCTTCATGAGTCAGTCTGAATTACTCACCGTGGTACTGGATGTGTGTGTGTGTGTGTGTGTAACGGCGTCCTCCATATGTTGGCTGCATTTTGTTCAAACGAGTCAACAGTAGATAACCAAAAACTTCTTCTTTTGAAACTTGTGGCAAATTATGGCAATTATTGAAAGCAAGAGCACAAACAGGAAGACTATGTAACTCTGTAGCTGCCAACGAAAGGGAGGAACTGAATAAATAGCATGATGCCTGCCCCAACAGTGTCTGAGGATGACTGGCATTCCGACATCGCTCCTTGGAATATTTCCCTCCGTGGGGTGGGTTTTGGTAGAGCGTATACGTTAATTGGACGGATATTATATATATATAGTATCAGAGTGCAGTAAAATTGAGTAGGCCTATGATTTTCAGCATATGAACTTGACAAAGCATTCAAAAGTACCATATGTGAAAAGACGCCTATTTGACACATTTCGCCTTATAAAAACATTTATGCAAGAAAGATTCCCTGGATGGAAGCCGAAACACAGAACCTGAGAAAATACCTGGGCTGAATCACTGATACTTTTATCACAAAAACCGTGAGATTGTTCTTTTGCCAGAATTGGCTCAGGCTGTTTACTCACCTGATAACATCAGGGTTCACCGGGAAGGTTCCATTGAACTCATCGGCAAACTCAAATTTTTAGTCACAACATGCCTTCTTGAACAAGACGCCCGGGCAATTTTGTGAAAAGTTAAAAGTAACAAGGCAATTCTGAAAATAATACATCCTTGTGGAAAATACCACTAACATGGCATTAAAGCAAATAAGGTTAAAAACTGATTACATAATGTGAACATTTATCAATAACAATTATTCAGCTCACAGTTGCTTTTAATAGCCAGATAAGTAAAGCAAAGAAGGTTTTTTGGTTTTATGGGGTTGGTTTATTTTTTGCGTTAAGGTAACAAATGTTATTTTTGTAATGTAGAAGATCTTTAATTTTTTTCCTGTAAGTACAATGTTCACTTTATTAGAATGACAATTACATAACACCCTTGTATTTTTCCCTTGTCTTTATAAGCTAAGGTTTTTTGTAGTGCAAATTTCTTTTTCCCCAGCTTTATAGAGTTATAATTTACATCCAATAAAATCCACCCATTTTAAGTATGTAATTTGGTGAATTGGACAATTGTTAAGTCATGTAGCTACTACCACAATCTAAAGCAGTGGTTCCCAGCCTTTTTTTGGCCATGCTCCACCTAAAATCCTGATCCCCTCCCTTCCCTGTGAAATATAATTCTTATTATTCAAAAAGTGAACTCCTATTCACATGAAGGAAGCCTAGAAGGCCATTAACTTGGTCTAAACAAGATTCCAAAGAACATGGCATCCATAAAGAGAAAAATAAAATAATGAAAGGACAGTTGAAGTACTGAGGAAGAAATCACTAAGAAATTGTTTTTAAAAATAACAATAATATGAAGTGATATGAAAAAATAGCAAATAAAGTTTCAAAACATATAGAGAACTGAAATGCATAAATATATCACAATATATATTTATATACTGTATATGAGGCCCCTAGAACCATAAGAAATGCAAAAATTCACTGTTAATAACTCATTCTTGAATTGCCCTCCTTAAAAATCAAATTGCCCCCAGTGGGGCATGTGCCCCACATTAGGAACCACTGATCTAGACAGAGAACTAGCCCATTACTCTAAACTTTCCCCTGCCCCTAATGCCCACTCATTTCGAATGCATTTAAAAAAAATTTTTTAAAACAAATCTGAGGTATAATTGCCAATAATAATCTGTACCTATTGGAAGTACAATCTGAAATGTTTTTGACATATATACACACACCGTTGAAACCATCACCACAATCAAGAGAGTTAACCTATCATACCCATCCTTTCATAGAATGGAGACCCCGTGTTTGTCCATCTTGCTGGTTGACGGACAGTTGGGTTGTTCCCATTCTCAGCTATTCCCCGGGAAGCTGCTATAACTATCTGTGCAAAAGTCTCCACAAGGACACCTGCTTTCATTTCTCTTGGCCAATACCTAGCAGTGGCGTGACTGGGTCATACTGCCGGTGTAGGTTTGCTTACCTTTTAAGAAGTTGTCACATGGTTTTCCAACGCGGTTGTACCATTTTCTATTCCTGAGAGCAGCGCAGGAGTTCCCGTGACTGTGCATCCTTGCCAGCCCTTGGTGTAGGCGTCTCTTTAATTATGTCTGTATGTGGTGATGGCCCATGGGAATCCTAATTTGCATTGTCTCCATGACTGATGCTGCTGGTGATCGCCTTTTTGAGAACTTATTTGTCATTCTGCAGACTTTTTTGTTGAAGTACCTATTCAAATAATTTGCCCTTAAAAAAATATTGGGTTCTCTGGCTGGTTTGGCTCAGTGGATAGAGCGTCTGCCTGTGGACTGAAGGGTGCCAGGTTCAATTCCTGTCAAGGGCACATTCGTAGGTTGCAGGCTTAATCTCCAGTGGGGGGCGTGTAGGAGGTAGCCGATCAATGATTCTCTCTCATCATTGATGTTTCTATCGCTCTCTCTCTCTCCCTTCCTCTCTGAAATCAATAAAAGTATATTTTTAAAAAATTGGGTTCTTGGTTTTCTTATTATTGAGTTTAGATAGTTTTGTATGTACACTGGATACAAATCCTTCATCAGATATGTGATTTGTCAGCATTTTCTCCAGTCCTGACTTGTCCTTTCATTTACTTAACTGTGTATTTCAAGAGCAGAAATTCTTAAATTTTTGTTTGTTTGTTTCTTGTGTTTTTTTTTAGAAATTATTAAATTTGATGAAGTCCAATTTATCAATTTTTCCTTGTACAGGGTATGCTTTTGATGTTGATCTAAGAAAGCTTTGCCTAACCCAAAGTGACTAAGATTTTCTCTTATGTCTTCTAGCTTTAGGTTTTACATATGATACATATAGATATGTGACCCATTTTGAGTTAAATTTGTATGTAATTCAAGATATGGTTTTGAGGTATAACCACACAAATGTTGCTCAGTTTCTGGATTATCTCTTCTGTTCCATGGGCCTGTTGGTCTAGCTGATGCCAATATCACACTGCATTTATTACTGTAGTTTTGTAATTAACCCCAACGTTGGCACTGTAGGTCCAATGCTCAAATGCTCTTCTTTTCCTAAGTTATTTCTTGAGGGCACCGCGGCCCAAGTAAAGTGTTCACATGAGGAAGAAGTCTGGAAACATCAAAACTCAGACTGGGGAGGCCCTGGCAAGGAGATGGTTGATCTTTACTAGCCAAATGGGGAAAAATAACGTCATGAATGAAGATGTCAACTCCTTCATTTGAGGACTAAGGCACCGTGCTCCTGGGTGAGCAGCTTGTCCAGGGCCACAGGACTGGACTCCTGGCTTCCCACTCATCAGCCAGGAGGCACCTGGCCACCTCTGGGTGGGGGTGTGACACCTCCCAGGACCCAGAGGAGAACGAGGATTCTCATTTTCTGATGACAAACAACTAGGGTCCCCCTCACCTCTGTAAAGTGGAGATAACCCTCAACTAAAATAGGAATTTGAAAGATTGAGTCGTTACATTAAAAAAAATCTATTCTTCAGTCATAGCTCAGTAAATGGTGCTTATTCTTACATAGGAGCTGATCAGCTGATCAAGGCAGGCTGAAGAGATCACTTTTTCTGGCCAGAGAGCCAAGCACTCACTTTAATTAATCCAATTAAAAATCACCCCTGCCCCTCCCTCCAACACCCCCCCCCCCCCCACACACACACATACACTTTCTCTCTCAAGTGAGCTCCGCAGAAAACATTCACTCACCCATTGGCTAACCAACTGCAGGCAACCCATTTAAGGGCTATTTTATAATTTACTGTAATTAACTCGCTACGCCAATTCTAGGCGATAATGTGCCCCCAGAGGAGCCAACGTCATTGGGAAGGCAATGGGGCCTGACGGGAAGCTAGCCCTGGGCCCAGGAGTCCACTGGGTCACAGAGTAGCAGGGCCAGGGCCCTGTCTGGGGGGGAGGCTGGAGGGTACCCCCCATGTGGAGAATCAGTCACCACGCCCCTGAGTAGCCCAGCAACTGAGTGAGGACTCTGTGTGGTCACAGTGGAGGGTCATGGAGGGTGTGTGGGGCACCTCCGCAGGGCCATCCAGTGGGCCTCTGCTGTCCCTTTGAAACAACAGTCACTCAAAACAAGAATCTCAAAGCCACTGTGTTGATCTGCTCGGATGTTTGATGTATCTGACAGTCTTCCAGAAGGGGCTCTAGTATCATGCGTCATCCTTGGCACAGGTCCCAGTTCACAGTCCTTCAGAGGAGGATGAGGAACATAAACAAGTTCCTGGAGGCCTCAGGACTGGGAGGCAGGGAGCGGCCAGGGCGCACTCACACGTGGCCAAGGGGCCCTTTGATCAGAAGTACAAGGATTATGAGCCGGCCGCGTGAGCTGTTCGAAGGTGAGTTCATCTCTGTGTCTGCTGGTGATTCTCAGGTGGTTTGGCAAAGACTAAAATGACTCTTCCTAATGCAAGCGGGGGACAGCAGCCTGGAGGGCAGAGTTCTGGATCAAAGATAGTTGGGTGTCCTGGCATATATAGGTGTAAACATGGGTTTCTGTGTTTATGACTGCATTAATGAATGAACAGATAAGCCAGAGGAAGGAAAGAAGGGGAGGGAGGGGAGAAGGGAGGTGTGCCCATAGGGTCAACAAAATTGAGTGTTTCTCTTCTGGGCACTGGTTGAGGGCAAGGATCCTACTCTTAAGCAACTAGCTGCCTGCTACTGGGAGAGAGAAAAAATATCCAGCCGAGTGTAATGCAGGGAAAGGATTGTGACTGTCCAAGAGGGGCAGAGCGATGGCATTTCAGAAGGAAAACCTTGTAGTGTTTAGTAACATCTCACAGGCCTGGTGCCTGTACTCTGTGCCACACAAACACACTTCAAACACCTTTACCAGGTGAGCACCTGTGATAGAAATGAGGGAGCAGGTGAATGAGGCCAGGTAATTTGCCCAGAGTCAACCAAGTCCATGTGGTGGCACTTCATGCTCCCACCCATAGCCCATCCCTCCCACCACCCCTGGGCTCCTGGGTGACAGGGAGGGTGCTGGCCAGGCAGGTGCATTCGGAGTGGGCGAATCTGTTACCTCCACCAGGCAGGTCCCTGGCCAGTGGACGAGGTTGATTTTGAGTTGGGCTTGAGGATGAGAAGACTGACACAGCGGTCACCACCTTGTGAAGAAGGTCAGGTGTGTGAAGTGAATGTGTTTCTCACGTGCCTCACCTGACACTTGGCACTTCCGCAAGGTTTATTCTTTTCTCTTTCCCCATTTTTCTTAAAGCGAATGGTGATGAATGGGAGGAAGGCAGCCCTGCTTCTAAACGGCTAATTCTCGTAGCCTAAGAAGTGGACTAGACAGGAAACCATGAAGGCAGTATCCAGGGCAACCGAAGGTAATTGAACGCCAGAAGCTGTGCATCTGGGTCCTGCGGGTGCTCAGAGTGGCTGTGGAGGCCTGTCTCCACCCCAGAGAACGGAGAGCTAAATGCTCGCTCACCGTGCCAGCCTCCTTCCGCTTGGCCCTGCTGGAGTGAACAGAAATCCGAAAAAGACATGTCAGACCCTGCCAATGGCTCACTATGGATTAGGATGCATTGGGCTGCAAGTAACAGAATACCCATCACCAGTGCCTTCAACAAACAGGGGCTGCCTCTCTCCCAGCACAAGAGGCCTGGAGGTATATCCGTGCTGGCAGCCTGAGGTCCGTCTCGTCAGAGCCTGCCGCTCAGCAGCCCTCAGCTCTTTTCTCCGGGTCACAGGGTAGCTGCTGGTCCAGAGGGAGGCTGGCCCGGTGAGCGAGCATCTAGCTCTCCGTCCTCTGGTGTGGAGACAGGCCTCCCATAGCCACTCTGAGCACCCGCAGGGCCCAGGGGCACAGCTTCTGCAAGACAAGCGCGGTCCCGAGCTCCGAGCTCCGAGCTCCGAGCCCACCTGGACCCCTGGGAGCCTCCTGCTGCCCCAGCTGCAGTGACTCACCGGCTCTTGTTGCAGCCTGCCCGGCTGTAAGCACTGGGTGTTTGCTTCCTCCCTGGAGACCTGCCAGCCTGAATTATTTATGAGCCCAGTGTACACACCAGTGGGGTCTGACAAAGGCCACCGAGGGGACAGCCTGTCTGCAACCCCACCCCTGAGAATGGGGTGCGAGGGCCTGGGAAGAAGGCCACAGGCTTTCTTGGGAGAGGAAGAGGAGGGGGTACGAGGGATTGGAGAGACACTTCTCTGGGGCAGCACAGAGGTGGCCCGAGCAATCCACTCCTGCCTCCCCCCGTTTCCAGGTGCCTAAGCATGACTGCAGTCATGGAGGTGAGGGCGGTGAGCACCGGGGCAAGAACAGGGCATGAGTCTGTCTCCAGCCCCCAGCACACAGCCCAGGCCCGAGTGCAGAGAGCGAGAGAGCTCAGGCTCTGGGTTTAGGCTGCGATTCCTGGCCGAGACAAGGGCCTGAACCTCTCTGTGCCTCAATTTCCCCCTCAGGCCAGAGGGTTGCTGTGAGGATTAAATGCAGCCATCCCAGGGCAGTTATTTGTAGAAACAGCCCCCACTGTCCCGCTCTCTGACCCACGCACGCCCCTGTGCAATGTGACTTTGCAGCTCCTCTTCTGGAGGCGGAGTCTGTGCCACACGCCTGGCATCCGGGCGGGCCTGGGACTCCGCTGGCCAATGGATGCCACACAAGTGCCACTGTGCCAACCTGAGCCCAGCTGCTTCTGCTGGCGGGATGCAAAATGGCCCAGCGAGTAAGTGGCAGAGGCCAGAGGGCTCGGGCCGCAGGACCGTCGGAGGCCAAAGGTCGGACACACTCTTCCCACATGGGGGTGCCCCCTGGAAGGGAAGAGGGCTCTTCAGAGAGGCGAAGGCATCATGTTCCTGGGGACTGAGTTCTGGTCTGGGGGGCACCTGCCCCACAGGTGTCCTTGGGTTACTAAGTCTGCAAAGGAGTTTGGGGTTGGGGTTGGGGTTAGGCCTTCACTCACTGTCTTTATTAAAAGGGGGTTTGGGGTGTTTCCAGGCTGTTTGCTTAGTTTGTTTTTAGGTTATCTCCCTACTTTTTGCACAAAAGATGCTTTCATTTTATTTTGGGGTCGGGGTGGGCGGGGTGGGGGGGGTAGCCAAGGTCTTGGGAGGTGAGAGGAGCGGGAGCTCCCGAGCCCAGCCCCGGGGCCTGGATTGCTCGGCTCCGCAGCAGCTCCCAGCCTAGAGCCAGGCATCAGGGCTATGGGCCACCAGAGAGTTCTATTTGGTCCTTAAAATCATCTCATAGCCAAAACGTTGAAGCAAAAACACATGATCCACAAAGCCCCCATTGAGAATCTCCTACTTGTCTTTACATTTTACAACCAGGTCCCTGAATAAAACATAACGGGGACTGTTCACAGGCCCGCTCAGCAGCCCGGGACCCTTTCACCCGGGGTCCCTGGAGGTCTCGTCTGCAAATGACAGGAGCTCTGTGGGCTCACGTGGGGCAGCCTGCAGGGCTCCCGCTCCCTCCTCTTCTGCAAAGAACACAGGGAAACCGCACAGCCACAGACGAGGCCTTTGCGGAGAGGCTACGGCTTGTGCAGTAAGCGGGTGCTCACTGAGGAAGCCCCTGAGCGAGCTCCAGAGCGCCCAGGTCTGAGCCCAGACTGCCGAGCCCCGCCCCGTCGGTGGGCTCAGAGGGGGGCCTGAGAATGTGCATCCCCACAAGGTCCAGGTGCCGCTGATGCTGGTGGCTGGGGACCCCACTTGGAGAACCTCCGCTTAGTGGAGGAAAGTGTGTTTCTGGTGCCAGACAGCCTGGCTGTGCAGTGTGGCTCTGCTGCCAACCAGGCTCACAGTGGGGGACAAGCTATTTGGCCCCTCTGCCTCAGTTTCCTCGTCTGTGAAACTGAGAGAATAACAACACCTACCCCACGTGGCAACCCCACATATGTGTTATTTAAAATGCACTTGAGTCCCGGGGAGAGAAAAGAAAACACGGACCCGGCCACCTCCCTGCGTGTCCTTCCTCACCTTCCGTTCCTCACCTGCTGGGCTGGGGGAGTGGGCCCCGGCCCTACTCCATGGGCACAGGCTCTCGCTTCCCCAGGAAGAAGATCTCAAGGTCAAGTTGAGATTCCTAGGCCAGGGCTTCACTCACCTGCACTTACAGAACCGGGAGAGCCAGTTCCTCTGGGTGCAGGATGAAGGCTGGGGCCTGAAAGGGGGAGGGCAGGGATTTGAGCGAGCCCAGGGCAGCTGTGAGAAGGTGGCACGGAGCACACTTGATCTGTTTGCAAAAGAGTCGAGGGTCCACACCTATACCTTTCCCCCGTCACCTGCACACTCCCTTGGCCACCCTCCCGGAAGTCTCTGTTCTGGGGAGCAGGGTCCAGGGCAAGGCCAGGTGGTCAACCTCCCGTGGGGACAGCTGCACCCACTTTGCTGCCTGGTGATCCCCCTGGAGAAATGAAGCCCTTTCTTGTGTGCTTGGTGCTTCTCTCCAGCCTGGGACCCAGAGCTTTCCTGTACATCTCTCTCCCTTCATCCTTCCTTTCTCCCCCAAATCCCACCAGAGCCGCTGGAGAACTCTCTGGAACCGAGATCCCGTAGCCATCGTCATCAGTGTTCAGTGCTCCCCACCTGGCTCCTCATAAGCCAGCCCCACCCTCCCACACCACTCCGACCCCATCTCCCTCCATTTGGGGGCACCAAACATCCGGGTGCTGCCCACCTCCAAGCCTTCGCACCTGCTGTTCCCTCCTGCACCTGTCCACTGCAAACGCCCAGGCCAGCCTCCCAGTGAGCCTGCTTTAAGAATTCTGATGGCCACACTCATCTCTCAGCTACCACCCTGTGTTGTGTCCACTGCTGCTTATATAACTGCACCCTGGCCCTAGTTTAGACAGTCCCTGCTCACATGTCTGGCTCCCTCACTGAGCCCCTGGGAGCAGAAGCCTCCACAATGAGCCCTCTGTTCCCCACACAGCCCGGCTCTGAAACTCGAGCCTCATCAGATTTGGGCAACTCGCTCACACGCTGCTCACTGCTCGCTGCTCACGAGATGGGCTCTGGGCTCTGACCACCTGCACCCCATTCCAGCTTCACCAACGAGCTGAGACAAGTGAGTTCACCTCTCAGAGCCTCTGATCCCTTATCTGCAAAATGGGTCTAACCTCTGACTCAGAGGAGTAAGAGGAGCCAGGCACAGGCACGCCCACCAGAGACCGGGGCATAAACAGAACTCAGCTTTTGAGAATTAGATAAACCACACACCAGGCGGCCTAGAGGGGGACCTACTCACGACTTCAACAGGAAACTTATCCGAAGCCAAAGTGCAGGGAGGACACAGACCATGCATTTCCATAGGCCCCTCCCCAGCCAGTGCTTTCTGCATCTGTTCTAGAACATTCCTTTCTCTTGACTTCTCGTTGGGAGGCATCTGGACCTGCCCTCCAGACTAGACTGTTCTTGGTTTGGATGTGCTAACACCTTAGGTCTGACATGTCCAGGCTGCCGAGGAGGCAGGCGCCACTCGGACAGGCCTGGGTCCGGTAGTTTGACCCGAGGGTGGCTGACATGGGTCTGTTTTTCTTCTTGGTGACCAGGGCTGGGTCAGGACACCTCTCACTTGTCACCCTCCTCCCCTGTGTTTTCTTCAGAAGGCATCCAATACTTGTCAGTGGACTGAGAAAAAAAATGGGTCCATTGGAGACGGGGGAAACCGGAAACCATCCTACCTGACTGCTCACCTGAGTTACAGGGCGACATCCCGCATCCATCGAAGGGCTGCTGTGGCCCCGCTCACTCTGTGAGGCTCAGGAACTGTATTTGGGGGGCAGAGAGCAAACAGCCCACAGACACATATCTAACACCTATATACACATGCACAAACGCACACCACACACAGGCATATGCGTGCACACACACACGTAAAATACATACAGGCACACACACATGGGCACACACACACACACACACATACACACACACGTGTTATAAGCCCAAACCACAAGCACCCTAGGTTTTGTCTTTTTTGCTTCAAGTTTTCACACAACGGAGGTTAGTTCAGGCTCAGGAGTGCAAAACTCATGGTAACTCGTGGCCCCTACGTGTGCACGTGAGCACCAGTCCGCATGCGCCCCCTACACTCAGAAACCACAGACCACAGTGACGGAGGAGACCCGGTGCTCTCCACTCTGATTTTGCGGGCAGGAGAGAAAAACGATGTTACGCTGCAGTGGAAGTGAAATCTGGGGCTAAACGGGAGCTGTCCTTGCCCAAGGTCAGTTTCTAAAACCGGAGACGCAAATCCTGTGCATATGCCGGGCCCATCAGAACCGGCTAATGCCTGCCCCAGAGATGGTTCTGGCCTCCGTCTGTGCCCCGCTGAGGGAACAGGGGGAGGAGTAGAGTGTTTCAGCCACCCCAGAGCCCCAGGGGTGTGGGCCAGCTGCCCACATCTTCCTCAGCAGTCAGTGTCTGCCTGGATATGGTGACCTTGAGAGCAGCCCTGGTCAGCCAGGACTGGCTGTGTTGATTCGGGCCAGTCTCCAAACTCCCCACAGTTAGTTCTCTCATCTTTAAAACCGGGAACTACCAGCCACTTTATGAAATGACCGTGAAGATAGGAATAATGTTTAAGTCCTGAACACATTGCCTGGTCTGAAATAAGTGTGCAACTAATGTGGGCAACGAGGTGAGAACACGCCAAGTGGCCAGGGGACAGGACACTCGGGTAAGAAACGGATCATCTTAAAAAAATTATTTTTATTGATTTCAGAGAGGAAGGGAGAGGGAGAGAGAGAAAAACATCAATGATGAGAGAGAATCATGGATCTGCTGCCTCCTGTACACCCCCTACTGGGGATGCCCGACCGGGAATCGAACCGTGACCTCCTGGTTCATAGGGGGAGGAGGAGGAGGGAGCAGCCAGGAGGGACTCACGAGGCAGATTCCCCAGGAGAGAGTAACCGCATGCAGAACATCTAGGTGGTGGGTGTGAGCGTTCTTCTTCTACCTTAGACAAGTTCAAACAAGGAAACACAAAATCTCCCCTCACTGATAACCCCTAACGGCATTTTAAAAAATAAAGACATTTAGTGGAAGACAAACAGTACAGGAAGGTACAAAAGAAAGACGCTCTCCCCGCCCCAGCCCCTCAGTGTTGCCCACATAATCTCTGCTCTGAGGTAACGGGGGCCACAGGCCTGACTTTCAGCTCCAGTCACTCCGACAGCAACTTGGGGTCCCCAAGCCCCTCCGGGAGCCTGCAGCTCTCTGCCTGGGACTGTATGAGTTTCCCGTGGCTGCTGTAACAAATACCACGAACTTAGTGGTTCAGAACAACACAAATGTGTTCTCTTGCAGTTTTAGAGACCAGAAGAGCAAGATGCGTCTTAAGGCGCTAAAATCAGAGTGACAGCAGGGACGGCTCCTTCTGGAGACGCTAGGGGAGCGTCCTTGGTTCCTCATCCAGCTTCTGGTGGCGGCCCGTGTGCCGTGCCTTGCAGCCACATCACTCCCGTCTTTGCCTCCCTGTCACATGGCTGCCTCGTCATCTGCTTCCCTCTGACGAGGACCCTTGTGGTGGCACTCGGGCCCACCTGGATAATGCAGGATCATCAGCCCTTTTAAGATCTGCAATGGGACCCCATGTGCAAAGTCCTTTTTTGCCATACAAGGTCCTATTCGCAGGTTCCAGAAGTTATGATGAGGTTGTCTTTGGGGGCCATTGTTCAGCCGAACACAGGGACCACCCCTGAGTTGGGGGAAGGGGGGTAGTTAAGGGCTCCTCGGCTGAGCCCAGCAGCGCCACATCAACTGAGCATTCAATTCCGACCCACCTTCTTCTTAAGAAGCCCCATCTGATACGTGACCTCGCACGCACCCCCACAGGTGTTCCCCGTGCCTGAAACCCCGCCAGGAACCGATGCTTTTCCAGACCTAGACTCCCTGGTTCCCCAATACTCACCAGATGCTTTAAGCCTTTCTAGGCAGTGGGGCCGGCCATGAGCACCAGGCCTGTGGAATTTTTCCCACTTCCCAGCACACCTCCCAGACGACAACTCCTTCCTGCCTGCTCCCCAACATCTCCTATTGCCCTCCACCCACTGGCCCGGCCTCTCGCTTTGCGCAGCTGCCAGGATGGCCCCCCCAACATCTCCCTGGGACCCCACGTTGCCAACCACAGGGCTGCCCCAGCGTCTTCCACTCTTCTGCACCTGGACACTCCTTCTACACGCCTGGCATCTCGGTGGGACCTGGGACCCACCCACGGGCTAACACACAGCCCTGGGAAAGCTCACCGCAGGAGCGGGAGGGGAGATGGGGATGGGAGCTCGTGGGCTTCTGGGCCCACGGTGTGAGGGTGGCTCGTGGGCAGGAAGACCGGGGGGAGTATCTGCCCGCCAGCTACTCACTCATCTACGGGGACCGGCCTCGGCCCTCAGGACAGGAGCGACAGTGCGGATCTTCCCAACGAGAGCCCGTCCTGTGTTCACGGCTGTCAGCCAGCACCTGGGGGACCCCGGCCCAGGCCCGCAGAGCCCGGAGCGGGGACGGGGTAGCTGTCTGGCTCCTCTCCTCTGTAATTAGCAGCCGGCAGGTGGGAGGCTGTACAGGTGCAGCCACTTCCCTGAACCTAACCACCACCTTGTCGGCCAGCGATCATGGCTGCTTCCCAGAAGGGGAGGAAAGGGCATTCGATGCTCTCAATAGTCGAACGGATTCCCAGGCCGTGGGTCCTCGCGTTTGCACGCCAGCTCCAGGGCCAAACCGCGTACCCAATCTTGGGTTACAAGAAGGCAAAGTGACCGCAGAGCAGGGACTGGGTGGTGCAGCCACGAGCCTCTGGAAGCTGGAAAAGGCGATCTCCCCGGGAGCATCCGAGGGGACCAGCCCTCCGACACCCAGCAGTGGCTGTGCTAAGACGCATGTTGGCCTTCTGACTTGCAGACTCTGAGAGAGTAAGTGTGTGCTGTTTTCAGAGAATGCATCTGTGCTTGGCATTTGGTGAGAGCAGCCACAGGAAAGGAACCCAGCTGGCGTTCACCCCTGAGCACTGAGGTTTAGTGGGGGCAGCTGGAGAGTTTCATCCACGGGCAAGTGAGGGCTGACGGGAGATGGAGTCCTGTCTATCAGCTTTGAAACCATCCTTCCCCCTGGGTGACAACAAAGTCTTAGACACAGTAACAGAGCCCCTCCCACCCGGGGACCCTCACCTCCGAGGCTGTGCAATAGCGGCACCTGCTCAGCGGCTTCTGGCAGGAGAAAAATTCACATAGAGGGTGGAGGTGTCTGCTCAGTGCTAAACAGATGCCTCCCCCAAAGGGAGTTTTGCTAAAAGCAAAGGGAACACAAGAGGGGGCAGAGCCCATGTGAGCCCCTCCAAGCCGGGCAGCAGACCGCCTCAGGCCTCACCCTCTGACAACCTCATCGCACCTGAGGGCAAAGGGGCCCACCTGGGTGGCAACAAGAATTTCACACCCGCTTGCCATTTTCACAGTTTCCCTCACTCTTCACCCACCTGCTCACTGGAGGGCGGCAGGGCAGGGCCCAGTGGCCCCTCCTCTCACAGGGGAAGGGAGAGGGGTCCAGAGAAGCTCTGTGTGTGGCCAGGCCACCAACAGGTGTCAGAACCAGGGAGCAGCCTCAGGACACGAAAGCGGCAGGAGCTCCCAGTCCTGGCGGTCCCAGTGGCCTTTGTGGACGAAAGGGGCCACATGCTAACATGCAGCCAGAGGTGAGGCTGGGGGTTGGGGGTCTTGAGCCTTCCAGACCTTTCCCACTTCCCCCCTATCTCTTCCCTGCGGCAAGACCTGGCAGCTTCCTTCCCTTCCCCATGTGGGCAGACAATCACTATTGATCTTCACTCCCCAAAGCGCCCACTTCACTCAGGAGCCACTTTCTTTCGAAATGCCTTTCCCAGGCTCAGCCCTCGCCTGGAGCCATGGCCTTGCCAGGGAGGGTGATGGGCGAGAGGAACAGTGAGTGACAGCTGCCTGCCTGACTCAGCCCTCCAGGTCTCACTCAGCCTGCGCCACCTCCTAGTCCACAGGGGTCCTGGGGGACCGGGCGCTGGTACCAGGCCCGATGGGCACGGCTGAGACTGGACCCAGCTCCGAATCCAGAGCCCGGCCTGTGGAAGCTTCCCTGTGTCTCGCTGCCAAACTGCTGGCTCCTTCTACTCCCAGGCGCAGCAAGTCCTTGCCCTGCTCCTCAGCTTGTCTTGGCTGAGCGGTCGCCGATGAAAACGGCAGGTACAAGGATGTTTACATCTTCTAAATTGTCTCCAGTTCCTTGTGGGCACAGGAGGAGCCTTTGATAAGTCTCTGGCTCCAAAGCAGGACAGCAGTGACCGTGCAGAGCCTGACACGGATGAAGCGACTGGTCCCCCCACTGTGGGAGTGAACAAGGACCACGCAAACGAAAACAAGCCAGGGTTGTGTCCGTGGAGTATGTTATACAAGGGGCGTCGCCCCCATCACTTGTGCTGGTGCAGACTCACAGGCAGGCGGCGACTGGGAACGTTTCGTGGGGGAAAGCCAGGAAGGCTGCAGGCATGCCCTGGCGAGGCATCCTCCCCGGGAAGCTGGGGCAGGCTCACGGACGTGGGCCGTCCTCTGTCATTGGTTAGGGGAGCATATTTGACTGCTTCTGATTAGTCCTCAGCAGAGAGAATAAAAATTAGCAAAGCTGGCACTCATTGACCAAGTCCCAGCCACTGTAAGCTGCAGAGGTTGCGGGTCATTCTCTTGCCATATATGTTCTGGCCACGATCTATGTGTCCGCCATTGGTATTATATTGTAAACTAGAGGCCCGGTGCACGAAATTCATGCACTGGATCAGGCTTAAACCGGCAGTCGGACATCCCTCTCACAATCTGGGACTGCTGGCTCCCAACCGCTCGCCTGCCTGCCCCTAACCGCTTCTGCCTGCCAGCCTGATCACCCCCTAACCACTCCCCTGCCAGCCTGATCGATGCCTAACTGCTCCCCTGCCAGCCCGGTTGCCCCCAACTGCCCTCCCCTACTGGCCCGGTCACCCCTAACTGCCCTCCCCTGCTGACTTGGTTCCCCCGACTGCCTTCCCCTGCTGGCCTGGTTGCCCCTAACTGCCCTCCCCTGCAGGCCTGGTCCCCCCAACTGCCCTCCCCTGCTGGCCTGATCACCCACAACTGCTCTCCCCTGCCGGCCATCTTGTGGCTGTGGGCACCACTATCTTTGAGGGCATGGCAGTTAATTAGCTTATTCCCTCTTTATTAGCTGTGGGCGCCGCCATATTTTGTGATGGTGTAAAGGTCAATTAGCATATTCCATCTTTATTAGATTAGATGATGTTTTCCTAAGCCTTCTCATTCACAATCTTTGATCATATTTCTGCTTCCTGACAGTAGCCTTTGTGGATGAAAGGGGCCACGTGCTAACCTGACAAGCTCAGGGGAGGCCTGCATGGCGGTCTTGCAAACTCAGAGACCTAAAGTAACCACAAAAGATGGTCTGAAATTAAACTTTAACTAAAAGCAGTTATGGTGGGTAGTCACCTCCTAGGCCTGTAACTGAGCGTTTTTTATACTGGAGTGTATTTTTCACATTAATTTATAAGAGCTCTTTTATATATTAAGAGGTTCATCCCTTTGCTTGCCCATAATTATGCTGATTTTTTTTTTTTACGTTTACCACTTATTTTTACCTTGCATTATTTTTACTCCAGGAGATTTTTATTTTATGTGGACAAACATACTCCTATGTTTATAATTACATCCAGTAATTTTATGCCAACAATTAAATACTGAGAGCAATTAAATACTTTTCTCTCCATTTTTAAAAACTAATTTTGATTCTTAGGTTTATCTCTTACATTCACAGCCAGACTATTTTGGTTTCAGTTGGTAGGGAAGATCTAACCCAATCTGTTCACAACACCATTTGGATAATAATTCTCCTTTATGGATTTAAAAGCAGGAGGTGACGTGATTAGGTATGTTTTTAAGGAGCTTTCCTGGCAGGAAGAACAACAGGAACCATAAAAATGGCCAATCTGTGTGTTTGGTGTTTACTGTGTGCGGGGCTCTGATCAAAGCCCTCAGCACGTGCTGACTCACCCGAGCCTCATCCCCACCCAACGAGTAAACTGACACATCAGCTGGAGTCTAAGTAACTTGCCCAAGGTCAGAGCTGGGATGAGGCCCAGGTGAAGGGCTGAGGAGACCAGTTGAGCCAAAGCAAGGGCCGATGAAAGGTGGATGGGCCGACCTAGACAGCAGCAGGGAGAGAAGAGGAGGGGCAGACTCGTGCCAACGTAAGAAACAAGCCTGGGATCTGACAGTCAGCCACCCACTGGGGCCCCATAGGAGGACGCAGAGTTGAAGAATCCCGTGGTGCTGACTGCACACTCCATACAGGTACCCCGTCCTCATCACTGCTCCCAGCTCGCCGCCGGGGCTGCACACAGCGCAAAGGCAGTGCAATCGCATTCTTTCCAAACACCGCAGTCATTGCCCTTGGCCAGGGTGGGCTCCTCTTTCTCTTTCGCCAAAATCCCTCCCAGTTGTCCCTTCCTCTTCTCTCCGGGTCACCCTGTTCCTCGTACAAAGCCTCCCTTTGCCCTTAGGCCCCAGCAGAGAGAGCACCCAAGTGGCATGCCTGCCATACCTGGGCCTTCCCCTTACTCCCAAGTTAGCCCAGGACCCCCAAACTGCAAAGGCTACTGGCTGGGGTTCCTCTGAGGTGGCCTGAGGGGGACCTGGGGCTCCTGTCACTGACCAGCTCCTCCCGCAGCCACGGCCAGGTCAGTTAGTAATGGGTGGGCCATGCCGGCTGTCAGTCCCCACTCTGAGCCTTCCCTGCAGAAGAATGACTTGCAGCAGCGAAGGGCTGAGGGCTCATCTCCACGACCTGCCACCCACCTGTCAGCCCGCAGGCGCCAGGTCTCAGAACCCAAAGCAAATTAGAAATCACCCATATTTCAGCCTCTCTGGACAGCATGGAAAGCAGCTTTGGCTTCAGGCAGCGGATATGGGGTCCCCTCTGACTCTCACTGCCACACGGACCAGCTTCTTCTATGTCCTCTACTTCCTTGTGTCTAAATTGGGCCACAAGCCAGGCTAGCGTTGCTCGGTGTTTGAGCATCGACCTATGAACCAGGAGGTCACGGTTCAATTCCCGGTTGGGGCATATATCTGGGTTGTGGGCTCCATCTCCAGTGGGGAGGAGAGGAAGGGTGTGCAGGAGGCAGCCGATGAATGGTTCTCTCTCATTATTGATGCTTCTTTCTCTCTCTCTCCCTCTCCCTTCCTCTCTCTGAAATCAATAAAAATATTAAATTGGGCCACGGGAGCTCCGGCTCAGGGTCCGGAGGAACATGGACTGCGACAGTGCACCCACAGGACCCAGTGGATGCCGGACCTGTACGCACATGCTCAGTAAGCAAGCTCTTTAAACATGGGGTTTCTTTCCTTCCTTCCAAGTGGCCAGTTTGCAAAGGTCTCTTGCATCCGCCATTATTTAACCAGAAATGCCCCTGAGGGTAAGGCAGTGTGGCCTGGCACGCGGAGCCCACCCAGCCCTCTCTACGCTGCTGCTCACCGGCTGGGCGGCTGACTTTTCATTCCCATTCCTGCAGGTTTAGAATTCCTTATCTGAAAAAAAAAATTAAAAATCCTAATTCCCATTTTCTTGTCTTGCCAGGTGGCTGAGGGGAAAGTCCGAGGTCACGGTAGGCTGTGGCTTGGCAGGTGGAGGAGCCTGTTCCCTGCTCCTCCTTTTCTGGTAACTGCCCTCTTCTCTGCGTGGGCGCGGAAGGTGTGCGGGCCTGGGTTCCCGTCCACAGGGCTCCCCGCTTGTCCCTCTGTCCCTCACAGAGTCCACTTGCCGCTTCTTCGCCTGCTGGAGGGGCGGTGTCTCCCACCTCCTCCCACCTCCTCGGCTGCCTGGACTCCGGTCTGTTAGCCTCTTAGCGGGCTGCTGGCAGTCCTCGCGCTGCGGGCATGCCGCTCAACTCGCGTTTCTTGTTGAGGGAGACACTTGCTCCATGACATCATTTCACTTTCCTGTCAACAAAGCCATGCATACCTGCTCCTCCACCCACCTCCGCCCGCCCCTTCCCTCCACCCTGCAGCCCAGCCGCTGGCTCTGTGCTGGGAACACGTGGGACAAAAATCAGGTCAGCACATTTGCGAGGTGGAGCCGGCCCCTGAATGGCCCAGAGGTAAGGCCCTAGGGATCCATGGAGCTCAGTAAACAAGCTCTTTAAAGCTTTGGGGTTTGACATCTAAAGCCCTCTGTCCCCCGGGGCAGGGGCAGGGGCCAGGGCAGGAGCAGGAGGAGGAGCACCCACAGTGCAGGCAGCCAAGCAGAGCCATCTCCACAACAGAAAGTCAGTCTCCCACCCCCCCCCCTCCAGTCCTGCCCCCGCCTTGGGCCTCAGCTCGAGAAGAACCCCCCATCCTTGGGTCCTCCAGCATCTTCAAGGCCCCCATTCTCTGCACAGCAGGAGCCCCCACGGTTACCTGCCTGGGGTCAGGGCCTGGCAACGCTCCATGGTAACAGTGAGCTGAGTGGGCGCCTCAGCGCCTTTGCCTATGAAAAGGGGAGGGCTCCTTCCCTGGGCGTTACCATCAGGGCCACAGGGCAGAGTGGTCTTGGTGGGGAAACGGCTTCTGCAGAGGGTGGCTCTGTTCCCAGAACACACTGCACCAAGCAGGCCCTGCCATTTCCCCGCCTGTGGCCACCTGCTGGGGATGCTCAGGAAGGTGTGGGGACCAGTTGGGCAGGTCCCCAGGAAGCTGACTCTTTGCCTTGGATCACCAGCTGGTCCACAGCCTGCTGGCACCACACCCCGTGTGTCAGCCTCCGGGAGGCTCACTGGCCTGTTCTGCTGTGTCTCCGACCATCTTATCCACATGTTACGTTGGGCACAGGCGGTGTGCAGAGCAGATGCCCCCGAGAACCTGCCCTGTGGACCTCCTGCCCCCTCGGCAGCGACTGCACCCGGCGCTCACCTGTCCCGGCACCGTCTCAGTGAATTTCCTGTATCAACGCATGTGGTTCTCACCTAACCCAGTGAGGTCTGAATTTGCTCAGCAAAAATGTACTGAGTGCCTGCTCTCTGCGAAGTTCGGTTCCAAGCACACAGGAAACAGCAGCAAACAAAGCATATAAAATCCCTGCCCCTGTGGAATGTGCTAGAAGCAGCCCGTGTGGCCGTGATGAGCAGAAGCTCAGGGCGGTTAGACCACGAGCCATGGGGGGGTGGGGGGGAGGCGGTATCATGCCACTTAATAAATGGGGAGACCGAGGCACAGATGTGCCCAGGTTACCAGGCTCATTGCACCCAAGTATTCTGACCACAGGGCCCCCCATCCGCACAAGTGAAGAGGCCTCGCAAGCATCTTCCCACGAAGGACGGGGCTCTGCAGCCACTCCTGCCTCTGCCATCCTTGTCCTTTCACAGCCCTTGAAAAACACAAAAACTGTGTCTGGCTCTCGGGGCACAAACCAGGTGCAGGGTGACTTTTGCTGGCTCTAAGCCACCAGCTTTGGCACTTTCCGAGTTAAGTCAGATCGTCTCAAAACCCCGCAGATGTGAGATGGACGGTATCACTTCCATTTCACAGGCAAGAAAACCAAGGCTCTGAAAAGCGAGGTAACTCGGTGGTCATCGCAAACAGTAAGGATTCCAGGCCGGTCTGTCTGGGTTGACAAGATGGGGCGCTTTTTCCATTCTGCCCGATGGGGCTGACTTTTGACACTGTATTCTCAAACCCGTGATTTAAAATACAACATTCGTCATTCCTCCAAGAAATTAAACACGGGATCGCCATATCCAGCACTGTCACCTCTGCGGACATGCTCAGAACCACGGAGAGCAGAGCCTGGAACAGATATTCGCACACCCACATCCATAGCAGCGTTGTTCACAACAGCCAGAGGTGGAAGCCACCCCAGTGCCACCAGCAGGTGCGCGGGTAAACAAAGGCGGCATCTATACACAATGGGTATTATTCAGCCATAAAGAGGAAGGACATTCTGACACAGGCTACAACACGAAGGAACCTTGAGGACATTATGCTGAGTGAAATAAAACAAATTCTGTGTGATTCCACTTACACAGGTTCCTGAAATAGCCCTGCAGAACATGAGTCATCGCAGGCGTGCCTGTCAGCTCAGGAACTGACCCAGAACACACACCGCAGAGCTCACAGGGACACCGCGGGAGGCCGGTGCTCATTGGAAAACTAAACTTAATGAATCATTATAGTTATTATTTATTGAGCTCTTATTATGTGTCTGTACTGCACGTACTCTACTGGTGATATTTCCTTCCCACAGCCTCCCGGTGAGGACACCACCACCCCACTTCCCAGATGAGAAGGCTGAGGTCTCAAAGGGTCATGTGACCCACCAGCACCAGTCAGTTGGTTGGAAGGCCCACTCCGGGGCCCCTCCTCAGTCTCTAACACAATGGTTTGACCTCTGCCCTTTGAAGGTGCCATAGGTTTTGGAAGTACAGTGGGGCCGTGACTTACGAGTGTCCCGACTAACGAGTTTTTTGAGATACCAGCTGTCTCTCCACCGATTTTTTGCATTGAATTGATAGAGTAATTTGAGTTAACGAGCTCCTTAATGAACTTGGTCTCGGAACAAATTAAACTCGTAAGTCAAGGCCCCACTGTACACAAAAGCTGTTCAGAGCCAAGGCAAGTGGGTGAGCCGCTTCATGATATTGTTGTGAGTTAAAAAGCACAACTAAAAAAAGTGAGATGTGCCCTGGCCAGCATTTCTCAGTGGTTAGAGCATCGGCCCACACACCAGAGGGTTGTGGTTTTGATTCCGGTCAAGGGCACATACCTGGGTTGCAGGTTCAATCCCCAGCCCAGTCGGGGTGCATGTGGGAGGCAACCAATCCACGTGTCTCTCTCTCATCAATGTTTCACTCTCTCCCCCCTGTCCCCCACACCTTCCACTCTAAAACTCAATGGAAAAAATATCCTCAGGTGAGGGTTCACACACACACACACACACACACACACACACGAGCCGTTTTAGCAAGGGACCAGGGCTGTCAGCGTAGTTCCTACACTGGCTCTGGAAGCAAAGCTCAATCAGAGAGACTCCGAGATGCTTGTGAGAGTGGCAGCGCCTTCTGACCCAGTGGGAGTCCCTACCCCAAACCATGGCTCCGGAAGCATTGGGTTGACTTAGATCAGGTTCTCGGTGGTCTGTCCCGTCCCTGGCTGAGCACTGCAGGGGACACAGAGCTGCCTGCCCCCAGGAGAAGGCCACGGGCAGGAGGCGGGGCCACACTGAGGGGGGAGAGTGTGCCAGGTGGGGTGCAGGAGTGTAGCAAAGCCAGGGATGAGGGTTTCTGACATGGCAACCGTCTCACAGCCACAGCTGTGAGAAGAACCACACGTGAGGAAAAGTGCTCCGGGACCGTGGAGAAAGCAGGATAGGGTGGGTGGTGCTGATGGGAAAGCAGAGACGAGATTGGTGGCGAGAGGAGAGACAATGCCAGGAGCACAGCTTCCAGGCCGGCTCGCTGAAGGAAGGGGTCTTTCAGGGTGTGGACCGCCTGGCGGCCCGCGGGGGGACCAGCCAGGAGGGTATTAAATTGTTTCCCTCCAAATACCTGCCCGTCTCCTGACCTCCGGCACCTGGGTGCGACCTTGGGTCTTCACAGATGTTGAGTTGGGATTGAGTGTGGGCCCTAAATCCAGTGCGACTGGTGCCCGTCAGTGAGAAGGGAGATTTGACACAGACATGCACAGAGGTGGGACGATGTAAGGAGACGTCCAAGGAGAAGGCCGGGTGGAGACGGGGACAGGGGTGCTGGAGCCGGCCATGAGCCAAGGAGTGCCGGCAGCCCAGACATTGGGAGTGAGGCCTGAAGGTTCCCCCAGATCCTTCAGAAGGAGCACGGCCCTGCCCACACATCAGTTTTTATTTCTGTCCTCCAGACTGTGAGCGAATAAAGTTTCCGTTGTTGAAGCCTCCCGGGTGGTAGAATTTGTTGTGACAGCCACAGTGCGCCAAGGCAGAGGGTAACAACAGCTCGCTTCCAATTTCTGGGAGTTGGACACAAAAGCGGATGTGTCCTGTGGTTGAGCCCAGGGATGAGTCTGCCTAGAGCAGGCCACCCTTCCCTCCACACTCCCCCCGGAGCAGCGGGGCCCTGAGGGCCCCTGTGGGGGCCTGGCTGCAGGAGAACCCCATGCACACCCGAAGGAGGCATGTTGCGGTGTGTGAGCAGGACAGTGAGTGATGGGCGGGGCCCAGCTTATGGCGGGAGAAAGCTCCCAAGCTCCTTTGCTGCTTAAATGCCAGCATTTGGTTCCACTGGGAAAGAAAACGAGTCTGAAGACGACGGCAGGAAGAGATCGGGGCCAGAGGCACCGTCTCCATCTCCCCCGCTGTCTGTCGCCAGTCCGACCTGTTGGAACCCCTCACTTGTTAATTGGCGGCTGGCTGTGCAGCAGTAAATCCACCTGTACCGACTCATAAACCTGCCAAAGGCAGGAGATGATTCCGCCTTAGTCACGTCCGCCTGTGCTCAGACTTGAGCCTGCCCAGTGACCAGGGCACGGGGGCGCCGGACACAGCAGCGGGGAGCTCTCGGCCCCCGGGGTGCCTGCCCAGGGGCGCACACTGGGCTTGCCTTTCTAAAACCAACTCCGCAGCAACGCCCGCATGTGCTTGTGCTGAATTTCTCCTGAGAGGAGGGACTGTCGTTTTCAGACTATTATTTCTTCCTTTTTAAATCTAATTTGATAATATTGTTTAAAAGGTCAAATAGTGCTGCAGGGCTTGTGATAAAGAGGCTATCACTGCACCCCTTCCTACCTCTAATTCCCTCTCCCTGCAGCCACCTGCTTTCAAGCCTCTTATTTGTTGTTTAATCATTACCTCCTCATTTAAACTAATATAATTATCCTATTGTTCTGGGTATTTTTTTAGGTCATGTACCACCCCCCCCTCCCCGCCTCTTTTACTCTACCCACCATTTTCACAATTTACTCACATCAAATCTTTGGCCAAATCAATGTTTAATGTTGACATCATTATGACTCCTTAAATGTTCTTGCAACGAAGCCACTTAGGGCACCAAGATTATCTTTCCTTTCTTGTGCAACTTTTTGTTTTTTTCTGGAGTTAACAATTGCCTCACTTTTTCATTCACATAAATTTTTTATATACCACTGAGCAATTGTTCCCCAAATTATCTGACAAAGCTGGAAAATTCATCAAAAGTCAAACACATCAAGTCATCATTCATTTTCCATTTTGTTCTGTTGTTTATTTTTCCCGCGGAGAGATCCGTTCCGGAGCCCTGGGTTCTCCTGGTGGTGTCTGGATGGCTGGCTCCGGGAAGTGGTTATGGGCCTGGGTACTTCAGTTTCTTTGTGGAGGGCCGCCTCCTCTACCACTTTCACGTACTGACTCAGGTCTTCTCCAGCCCAGGACACGGGGAAGGAGGGCAGGCCACCTGTGGGACCACACCCACTGGGAAAGGGCAGCTCCCTCAAGGGGAGGGACACTGAGCTCCCTGGGGACAGTGCTGGCCCTACGCTCAGAGCCGATGCCAGGCAAGGGACCCCGATCATCAGCATAAAGGGAACACTGGTTGGTCACTTACTGTGGGCTAAGTAGCATGTGTCTATTTCACAAGGCCGCCCTGAAGGAGCTGTGACGTCATCTCCATGCGTAGTGAGGTGGCAAAGCCAGGCTTCCAACATACTGGTACTGCCTTCAGCCCCTTCGCTGGCCAAGTTCAGAGCCAAGGTCCCGGTCAGGGCCCAGGACCAGATAGGACAGGACCACTTGCCCAGTGGGATCAGCCCGTGTTCACGTCCCACTTCAACGCCCTTCCAAGCACAGTTAGGGGGTGACTCAGCCCCCACGGGAAATGCTCACACGCGTTCCAGCTGCCAAGGAAGGTGCTAGCCAACGTGTGGGTGCTCTCTCCTCGCTGGAGGCCTCCAGGGGAGACCCTGCACCTCCCCCACTCCACATGGAGACAGCCCTGAGGGCTCGGGCTGGCCAGTACACCTGCTAAAAATAGTTCCGGCCCGCAGCCAGAATCAATACCATCATCCTTTCCACACCAGGTATCAGCACCGTGGACAATGGAATCATTCACTGCCACGGTCTCCCCCACGCAGCCTTCCCTGGGCAGAGGGAAGCTCTCAACGCTGGATGTGGCTGCTGGAATTCCCACCACGGCTTCCAAACACTTGCCCGTGGCAGGAGGGCTGACCCGTGATCACAGCTCAGGCCCAGGAGAGGAGCTAACCCAATGCGTGTTTTAAAATGCATAGCTCTGAAATTCACGTGTTTGTTGTTTCAAATCAACAACAAACAAATCAACAACAAATAGGTAAAGTAAGTCTGTGAACATGGTCTACAAAGGGCTTCTTTATTTGTAAAACAAATTCTCAGCAGGCAAACCTTTTGAGTCCTGAGAATATACTCAGTTTCTCAAAATTTGGATGGACGAGCCACTGGCTCATAAACTAGACAGATAAGCTAGACAGATACTATCCCTATTCGAGGTAGTATTTGAAAGCCATTCTCCACGCCTGATGCATTAACTCCCCCGTGTTTGTTTCCCAGGGCTGCTTTAATAAGTGCCCCAAACTGGGAACTTAGCCCACAGAAATTTACCCTCATATCTAGAGACCAGAACTCCCAAACCAGGGTGCCGGCAGCGCCAGACGCTCCCTGAGAGCTTTGGGGCGTCCTGCCTTGCCTCTTCATGCACCCTCGGCTTGCAGATGGGACTGCAGTCACATGGCTGCCATCATCCCTGTGCTTTCCCATCAGCCCCCTCTGTGTACGTCTGTCTCCGTCCACATTTCCCCTTTTTATAAGAATGCAAATAGTATTGGGTGAGGACCACCCTGTAGACTTCATTTTCATTTTGTCACCTCTGTAAAGACTGTCTCCAAATAAGATCACATTCTGAGGTTCAGGGATCAGAATCCTAACTGGTCTTTTAGGGGCACATAACTCAACCCATAGCACTGCCCAGTTCCCAGTGGGGGAGCAGAGGGGAGCGAAGGGGGAGAGAGCAGTAGGAAGGCGGAGGAGCCCTGCCTGCTCTGGGCCCGCCCGGTTCATTTCTGTGGTGAGTCAATAAAACATGCCGGGCAGACAGATCACAGGGCATCAACGTGCAGAGCGAGGGCCCAACATCACGGCTGTGCCAAACGGCAGCGGCCAGAGTGTTAAGTGCAGGAGACACCTTCCTGAGATTTGTTTGTGAGGCAACCGGGAGCTAACCTCAGTCCAGCCACCTCTCTGCCTGGGCCAAGTTCTAGGTGGGTCACTGACCCTGGACTAGCAGTGTTGGCTGATGGATGGACTCCCCAGCACGTGGAGAGCCGGCACACCGAGGTCGGCGCCCTTGCCAGGGGAGTGGGAAGTGTTCACTCCAGGTTAAGGGCGGGGCCTGTGCGCAGGATGGACCACTGTGCGTGAATGATAACAGACTGTGCACAAACCCACCAAAACCGTCCCCCAAAGGGGGTCCTGAGCGCACACTCCTGGAATGGCCGAGAGCTTCACAGTTCAACATACTCCGCATTCATGTACAACTTCTAAATGCTGCAGCTCAGAGAAGGTGTACGGCCCACGGCACGTGGACTTGGCTGGCAGGCTTGCGCTGTGTCTTTCCTTGAAGCCGCCCTTGCCGCTCATCACAGAGGCTGAGCCCTGCACCCTGCATCTCCCAGGCAGCCCGTCGGCTGGCTGTGGCCAGGCTGGGACGAGGGAGGCGCTGGCCAGCTGGAGGGCGGAAGGGAGAAGCTCTCTGCTGGGGCGGCATCTACCTACAGCATTGCAGTCACTGTCCCATGGCCTCGAGCTCCGCCCCCACCAAACAGGCCTCCTGCTCTACCGTTTTGGAATGTGTGGGTGAAGGGTATCTTGGCCCTCTGTCCTGGCCAAAACCCTTCCCTTCAACCAGGGGGTGGGTGTGCAGGAGTGGCTGTGAGACTCAGCCCGGCCGATAAGAAGTAAGGGGACGTCGCCGAGGGCTTCTGGACGCGGTAGCATCCTGTGACGAGGAGCTGTGATAAGGGAAGCCCCTTGGCCGCCTGCCCCTTCTTCCTGCATTGGATTGTCCTGGAAGGATGTGCTTTCCACTGTGGGGAAAGCCACGAAAACCTCACCACTCAATGCCCTGCCTCCAGACTTTATGAGGAAATTAAAAATACTGTTTCAGCCCTGGCCGACATGGCTCGGTTGGAGCTTCGTCCCGTACACCAATAGTGGTGGGTTCAATTCCCAGTCTGGGCACATACCCAAGTTGCATGTTCAGTCTCCTTTTGGGATGCATGCCGGAGGCAACTGATCAATGTTTCTCTCTCACATCGATGTGTTTCTCTCTCTCTCAAATCAGTTATATATATGATATTTTTTCAACCTCTGAGACAGAAATTCTGTTATTTGTGGCCAAAAGCATCCTAAGCACAGCACTCTATGGCCAGAGCCATTCTGCTGATGGCAAAAGGCCAGGAGGCCAGATGGTGTGTTCTCGCTCTCTGCACTTCGTCATTCTGCGTAGAATTTGACTTTGAGACCCGACCTGACACCTGCAGACCAAGCTGCTATAAATGAAAACTTTGCCCCTTGAAATGTCCTCCTCTCCCCATTCCCAGGGGCCATAACCTTCTGTTTGTGAGATGATTCCTGGTTTCCACGGAGACCAGGACACCTGCAGTGGAGGCGGAGCTTTCTGTGGGGTCCAAGGTCGGGTCCTGGAGGTGGGGAGGCGGGGGAGGCAGATTCACAGGGCCTTCTCTTTAATGGCCTAATTATGCTCATTCACACACAGCAGTCCAGTCAGGAACTTTTTACCTAGTGGCGGGGAGACAGGTCTGCTGGGGGCTACCCTCCTTATCTTCCCAGGTTTTTCCATTGGCTCCTGGGTGTGCCTCAGCAGGGGAGCCTGCAGGCCACCGGGCTGGGAGGCCCCAGGGGAGAGGGGATGCACACTCAGCACTCCCAGGGCACCAGGTGGCACCCAAGGGGAAGCCTGCACCCAGCTCCCTCACCCCATGCGACTGGACCTGGGCAGCGGGGCCAGAGGTGCACAAAACAAGGTCCATGTCTAGAACTCTCAGACCTGCCCACTCCATGCAATGCAGCAGGCAGGTGGGCAGGAGCGGCTATGAGGCACCCACAGGATGCACTGTGCACCGCGCCTCGGAAGCAGAGCTCTCCTCACCTGTCCTGGAAGGACCATGGAGCCTGAACTCAGCTTCATCCAGCCACTTGTTCTGCGGCGGCGCCTCCCTTCCTCCCTCCTCCCCGGCGGCGCTCCTCTGGTGCTCCTCCGGCTCTCTCTCTCGCTCTCTCTCTCTCTCTCTCTCTCTCTCATCCTTGGTGGAATTCGAACCTCAGGCCCTTCAATCCCCGAGCCGATGCTCTATCCACTAAGCCAAACCAATCTGCACTCTTCTCCTCTCTCTTTTTTTAGGGCCTAAAGTAGAGGGTTTCAATCACCTTCTTTTTCTGGGAGATTCAACCAAGACCACTTGTTGACGTTAAAGCACCCACATTTGCCTCTTGTTGATCACTCAGAGAGAAAGAATTCTACAGGCCCCCTGTAGTTCAATTGTGAAATCCCTACATGAGAAGAGAGAAAAGGAGAATATGTCGTTTTTTCCATGTCTCTAATATTCAGAAATATTCCCCCGAGAAAATTGGGGAGAAGAGACAGGGAATAAGGTGATGTGTGCCTAGCTCCTGAGAAGCCTTCTCAAACTCTGAAAGAATAACAGGATAACTCCCTGTGGACTAAAAGGCATCTCTGGTCGGCCTCAGTCTTGAAGAATGTCTTGGCTTAGTCGTCCTTTTCCAGAGAGCAGGCACCTTCCATGTGCCATTTCTCTGCTCACAGGTGGTGGGCAGAACAGGGGCCCCCACGGAGGATGACACCCAACACCGGGAACCTGTGTGTCTGACTTTATATGGTTCCTTTAAGGATCTTGAGCTGGTGAGATTATCCTATACGATCCCCGTGGGGCTGATGTCATCACAGGGTCCTACTAGAGGGAGGGAGGGAGTCAGGGAAGGAGAGAGGGGACCACATGAAAGCAGAGGTCGAAATGATGCCATTGCTGGCTTTGAAGATGGAGGAAGGGGCTGATAGCCAAGGAATGTACGAGGCCTCTAAAGCTGGGAAATGCAAGGAAAGAATTCATCTTTAGCCTCTGGGGGCACCAGCCGCGCTGGCACCCTAAATTCACCCCAGCGAGGCCATTTCAGACTTCTGAGCAGCCCTGGAAGGTGATGAATGCCTCTGCTCATGTGCGGGAAGAAGCCAAGGCCCTGCTCCCAGCGCTGCCCCTGCTCTTCAGCAAACACGGACGCGATGCCCACCTCCTCCTGATCACCGGGAGTGGCGGCATTGGCTCGGTTTTGAGGAACAAGGTCAGGGCGCATCGCCCCCGGCTCCAGCAGGCCCGGGAGCTTCCCCTGGGCTGACGGTGGAGGGAGAGGCAGCTGTGAAGGCAGAAGGAGGCCACCTGCAAGGCGGAGGCCTCCAGGCCCAGGAAGGCCGCGCTCGGGTCGGCCCGGGTGACGGTTTCCTGTGGCAGGTCCCAACAGGCCGCTGCTGGCTTTGATGAATGAAGGAAAAATGTGCCCGGATGAGTAGAAGCGGTTCTGGTGACTGGGCAGCCTCAGCGCTGTGTGGCTGCGTTAACTCCGTCCCTCCCAACGTTTCCTCTCCGGATCAGAAGCCCGGCCAGCACCCACGGGACCCCAACCCTGTGTCCAGGGGCAGCTGGTCCTCTGCGTCCCCTGGGCATACCTGGCTGCTAAGTGGGGTCCATGACACTCACCCCAACAGCAGGAGGAGTTCAGTGGGAGCCTGGGTGGGGTGATTTAGTGACCCTGTGAGTCCACAGTACCCACGGCTCTTGGTCGGGAAAGGGCAAGGGGGTGGTTAACTGTGTGTCAGCTCTGCTGGGCCTTGGCGTCCAGGCATTTGTCAGACGTTATTCTGAAGTTACTAGGCGGGTGCTTTGGATGAGATTCACACTCAAAACATTGGACTTCAAGTAAAGCAGCTCCTGCCCCGCTGCCCTTGGTCAAGTCACGATGCCTGAAAATGGAAGGAGTCCAAAGTTTTATGAACTATAAAAGGCATCAGTGGTATATACCCAAAAAGATGTGCACGCAGGGACTGGAGTAAATACCTGCACACCATGCTCACAGCAGCACCATTCACAACAGACCAAAGTGAAAGCAACCCAGTGCCCATCACTGCATGAATGGACAAACGCATGTGGTCCAGCCAGCCCGGGGAACAGTACTCAGCCGTGAAAAGGCAGGCAGCACTGGTGCCTCCTACAGCGTGGGCGGACCTCTAAGTCGCTATGCGCAGGGAAAGACGACACACAGAAGGTCACCCACTGTATGACTTCATTTACATGAAATGTCAGGACAGGCCCATCCATGAGGCAGACTGGTTGGGGGGGTGAGGGGTGGGCAGTGGAAATGCTGAGGAACTAGAGAGAGGTGGTCAACAGCTTTGCAAATGTGATAAATGCTCTGGTTGTGCTCTTACAATGGCTTGTTTTCTATTGTGTGCATCTCACCTCAATACGTTGTGTGTGTTTTTTTAATTGATTCCCCAACAGAAGCAAGTCCTCTGGCTGCCAGGACCTGAAGTAACACAAGCAAACAGCTGCTTGTTTACTCTCGCAGTCCCACCAACAAAGTAGTGTGTGTGTGTGTGTGTGTGTGTGTGTGTGTGTTGGGGGGGCGGGGGGTAATGGCTCACCCTGGGAAACCAGCCCACTTTTCACACTGAGTTTTTCTTGTGTTTTGATTTGCCAGTTGTTTCATAAAAAGTATTTTTATTGGTTTTTAGAGAGAGTAAGGGAGAGGGAGAGAAACATCTATGTGAAAGTAATACATCAATCGGCTGCCTCCTGCACACCCTCTCCAGGGGGGTTGAGCTCACGACCTGGGCATGTGCCCTGACCAGGAACTGAACAAGCAACATCTTGGTGTACGGGATGACACCCAACCAACTGAGCCACCCCAGCCAGAGCTTGCCAGTTACTCTTGTGGATGTAGTAAAGTCATGGAACGCAGCTATGTGGTATGAAGGAGTCAGACTAAAGCATTCATTCATTCATTCGTTCATTCATTCATTTCCTCCGTGGGTTGAATGATGTTTATTGCACAGGGCCATGTTCCCGATGAGCAGTGTTGGTCATTTCCTGTCCCCTTATTTATAAAGGACAGTGCCCTCAGGTCCACCGCCTTCTCTGTCCCTCTATGAAGGATGGTGGGTGACGGAGGGAGCCGGCCTCGAGGAGAGTGAAAGGGAGAAGGCCGAGAGGTCCCAGCCTGGAAAGTCAGGGCGCACGTGGCCCCTGGGTGACAGTCAGTCCTGGGAGGAGGGTGCAAACAGGCCAGACCTGAGGCTCAGATCTCTCTATGATGATAAAGGTCCCACGGAAGGAAATGGAAGGTGTGGTCCATTCACCTTAGCAGGTTGGGCACCACCCACCAGGCCAGACCTCAGGCAGCATTGCCAATCCCTCCCACTGCCCAACATGGCCACCGGAAAGAGCTGGGTTTGCCTGGTTGCATGGGGGCAGCTGGAGGAAACCTGGTCAGGGCCTCAGAGAGAGACCAGGCTTCAGGCCTCCTGTGGTCAGAGGCGGAGGCCTTTGCTTCCTTGGGAGGCTAATCCGGAGTCTGGGTGGAGGGCAGCGAGCAGGAGGAACAAGCTCATTAGGGAGGCCCCACCCAGTTACTCAGCGCCAAGCAAACACGGATTATTCCCACTCGGGGCTAAAGGAACGAGAAGGAACGTTCCCTGGTTACGCTGCCTTCCTAAGAAGCCACCATGGGCCTCTGCTGTTTATCTGCGTGGAAAGAGAAATCGGTGTGGAGTAATTCCTAAGCCAACCCTTCAGTTCTAAATCAATGGAGCAGGTCTTCGGGGTCAGGGAAGTGGTGCATCAAGCCATAAAGTTCTCCGCACCCAGCCCAGTCGGCTGCCGTAGAATGTTGAACTGATGTTGAAACTCAGGGCAGCTGCCCTAAAAGGCCACGGCAGAGCCCTGTGATTCCTGTAACTTGGGATCCATCAGAGAGAAGGGTCTCCCGCCATCACACCCTCCCTGTCCCTCCTTTTCCATCCCATCAGCAGCCAAACGTAGGCAGCATTTTCAGTCTTTCTTACATTGATGTGCTTGCTTTTTAATTACATCAGCGAGAATTCACCGTGTAAAACAGTGGTTCTCAACCTTCTGGCCCTTTAAATACAGTTCCTCATGTTGTGACCCAACCATAAAATTATTTTCGTTGCTACTTCATAACTGGAATGTTTCTACTGTTATGAATCGTAATGTAAATAAATATCTGATATGCAGGATGGTCTTAGGCCAGTGATGGCGAACCTATGACACGCGTGTCAGAGGTGACACGCGAACTCATTTTTTCAGTTGATTTTTCTTTGTTAAATGGCATTTAAATATATAAAATAAATATCAAAAATATAAGTCTTTGTTTTACTATGGTTGCAAATATCAAAAAATTTCTATATGTGACACGGCACCAGAGTTAAGTTAGGGTTTTTCAAAATGCTGACATGCCGAGCTCAAAAGGTTCGCCATCACTGTCTTAGGAGACCCCTGTGAAAGGGTCGTTCGACCGCCAAAGGGGTCGCGACCCACAGGTTGAGAACCGCTGGTGTAAAACGACAAAAAGTCAAGAAACCAGACCTGGTTGCCCACCTCCTCATCCAGCTCTCCCCCCGCAGGGCAGCCACACTCAGAGCTTGCAGCCCTTGCCCCTCGGGTTCACCCAGCACGTGCCTGCACTGCGGTCTGCCTGCTTCAGGTATTCATTTCCGGCAGTGGAAGGTGGAGACGTAGCTCTTTCACAAGGACCCCGCCCACACCCACAGCCACCAGCAGAGTTATGCCATCGTTGACAATGAAATAAAAATTCACTGTTTATAATATACATCACTCTGACTAGGTCAGCATGGTCAGACCCACCCCCTGCCTGTGTGCACTAAAGTGAAAACTTTCCTACTACACAGCTAGAAACGTCACATAAAATGTGAGAATTCTTTTTTTTAAAATATATTTTATTGATTTTTTTACAGAGAGGAAGGAAGAGGGATAGAGAGTTAGAAACATCGATGAGAGAGAAACATCGATCAACTGCCTCCTGCACACCTCCTTCTGGGGATGTGCCCACAACCAAGGCACATGCCCCTGACCGGAATCGAACCTGGGACCCTTCAGTCCGCAGGCTGATGCTCTATCCACTGAGCCAAACCAGTTAGGGCGGGAATTCTTTTAAATGACTAGCTAAACACACCGGGAAGAGTGGGGATGAAATCTCCAGGGGTCAACGGAGAAGAGAGAAAGAAGACCAGCCTGGGGAATACCGTGCTTCAGACCGTGAGACTGCCCTGATCTCTACCAGCGGAGCTTAGGTTAAACATCCCGGGGGCAGGACAGAAGGCTGGGGCTATGTGGGGCTGAAGGGTCCCCAGAGGGAATATAGCCGCCTACCAGCAAAAAAAGAGAAGACCCAAAAGGGTGTCTATCTCAGCCTGGGCCCCGGCTTGAAAACGAAAAAAACAAAAAGAAAAAACAAACAAACAAACAAACAAACAAAAAACCCTTGAGAAATTTGTAGTGATTGACCCGTCGTCTTCAGGTTTGGGATTATAATGTATACAACCTACTTAGTCTGTAGTCCGGCACCACACAACCCAGAAACCAGCATGAAAGTGACAACAGGCTGGCAATGCCAGGAATCTTCCAAACCCAAACTCTCACAGTAAAGGCATATCCTCAGCCCAGACATGAAAGATTCCCACAGGTAGAACCCTGCTGAAAATGAGCTCGCAATCCAAAACTATAAAACACGAGGGAACAGTCCCCCAGCAGACCCAATAAACAGAGAAATGAGGCCCCTGAGAACCTCAGGTAACAGGACTATCAGGTTATGGCTTAAACAGGCATGTTCAAAATGATTATAGATGTAAAACAAGGAATAGAACACAGACACCGCTGGGGGCAAACAGGCCGATTCCGAAGCAATGAAGTGAAGATTTTAGAGAGGAAAACAATAGCGAGTGAAATAACAATCTGGACCGTACGATAAGTACAAGTAGAGGCAGCCCTGGTGTCCCACCGTCAGCTCCACTCAGCAACTAGAAGACATAGCTCCTGTGTCAGGTCAATTATGCAGAAAGTAGCTCGGGGAGGTAAACAGATGGGAATCTACAGGAAGCTGAGAACTGAAAGAGAAGATGAAAAGGAGTTCTAGATGAAAAAGCACTTTCTCCGAGTGATGGCGTCATTCTCTGGCCTTCCAGCTCCTCCTTGGCTGGCTGAGTGTGCAGCCTCAGACTGAGTCCCCCGCCACCCCCTGGAAGCTTTAATGTCACCTCTCCATACCCGTTCTGAGGTTCCAGGGCCGCCTCTCCGTCCCGGGTCTGACGTTCCAGGGCCACCTCTCCGTCCCGGGTCTGACGTTCCAGGGCACTGTCCTCCGGTCATCGCACACAACCGAGACTTGTGTCCTTTCGTTTGAGGATGTCTTCTTCCTCTGCTCCTGGAACTCCCAGCGTTGGGACGTTGGGCTCCTGGAATGATTCTGACCTTCTTCCCATCTTTTAAAAGTTTTATTTCTCTCATATTAAATTTTTTTTCAATTTCTATTCTCTAAATGTTCACACACACACACACACACACACACACTCACTCCGGTTCTGGTTCCCATTTATTTAAAATCTTCTTTTATTTCTCTGAGATCATTGTAAATTTGTAAAAGTTTTCTCCTGACCTGACCCATGCTTTGTTTGCTTTCTCTGATGTTTTTAACTCTGCTCGTTGGGTTGGTTGGGGACAGTGTCTTGGTCTTTCATGGGAGGGGTCTTCTCTGTGTCTAGTGGGCTCACTGTTCATTTTCCAGCCTGGAGTTAGTAGCAGACGTTGGAAATCCCGTGTGCATGGGTGAGGCTCATCAATGGGTGAGTGTTACTGCAGGACGATGGGGGCAGGACCTTTAAGTGTCAGGGCCGCAGATGTCTTCCTACTTGGAGGTGCTGGGTGCTGAGAGAAGGGAGAGAGGCTGCAGGGTGGGGGTGGCTCAGTTCTCACCTTCACGTACATAGATCAACCTCATTCATCCTATTGAACTCCTTCCCAACCCCAGGCCTGCAGTCACCAAGTCCAGGCCTGGCTGATTCAAACGTGACCGGCTTTGATGGAGTGGGGGCAGGGCGGGAGGCCCAGCCGGGGAGAGGCAGTGGGGGAGAGGCCTGGTCTCCCTGCTCCTGGCGGAGACGCTCAGCGCTCCCATTTCTCTACCATCTCCTCTTCTCCCCTCAGAGTCTGGTGCCTTCACCCCCGAAGAGTCACATCATTATTGTCAGATTCAACCATCATGCATTGCTCTATCAAACGGCCATCAATGTGCGAAGTGCTTGTTCTCAGTGTTTGAGCTTCTCTCGTTGGGGACCAGGAACAAACAGTCACCGACCACGTGGCCGGCACACATCTCTCCACGTAAGTGTCAACCAGGCCACGGCTGGCCCATGGGTGACAACTTCCAGGAACTGCCCGTCAGGCTGAGAACCACCTCAGCACGTGGGCCAGGGGACCTCCTCACAACACACCTCTGCCCCATCACTGGATGAAGGGGAACCCCAGACGCCCGCCTCTGCCGTTCCTGTGAAGGGTGCTTGTAAGTCCCTCCTTGGGACACGTCCTCGGTGCCCGCCCTCTCTCCTCCCTCCCCAGATCCTTCCTTCAGGATGAAGGGCCTTGTTCCTCTATTGACCCTTCCTGTCCACCCTGGAAAGACCAGCTCAGACCACGCCTCCTGGTTGGGCACCTCGTGTTGGGCACGTCACGGGGTCTTCCGGCGTCATCCAACATCATTTGCCTCTCCCTTCCCCCCAAAGGCCAAGATGGGGTCTCACGTTACTCTGTGCCCTTCCCCGTGCCCCCGGGCAGCCCTCCCATGGCGAGTCTTGCGTCCTCTGTGGGCTGTGTTCCTGGGAGGCACAGAGAGGCAGAGAATCCTCCTCCCGGGCATCGGGCGGGCCTCCCTTCATTCCCGGGCGCTCACTGCACAGCTCATGCCCCTCCGCCTCCCAGGAGACAGCGAGACAGGCGGTCCCGTGGCCACCGGGAGGAGGTAGCTGCCGCCCCCAGTCAGCTTTCTCCAGCCAGGCCACCTCCCCACCGGCCTCCTCACAGTCCCACCAGGTGCCACCTCACCCGGGGCTCGTTTTTCCGGTGGCACCGCTGGGTCCAGGCAGTGACTCAAGCAGGGAAGACACGGCAGGGAGACCGAATTCTTTGTAGTTGCCACAGAGGGTCAGAGGCTTGTTGAAACCTCCAGGCTCTGTTCCAAGCGACAGCATCCAACCCAGATCTTGTTATAGAAAAGGCAGGTCCCCCAGCACCTGGGCCCACACTCCTGGGGAGTGTCTTCCTGAAGAGCTCCACGCCCTGTGTCCTCAGCCTTGACCACGCACAGTCCCGCGTGGGGACCAGAAGCAGAGGCCTCCAGGCCTGCAGGCTGCTTACCTCCCACTGCAGTTTTCCCCACTGAACCCAGCGTCTGAGCACATTCTTTAACCGTTGCGCTTGCTTCTTGCAGTGCAAACATCTGTACTAAAGATTCTAGCACTTTCCATTGGCCAGGGAGACAACGTCCTCTTTGCTGGCCTCTTTCTTCATCCCAGGTACCTGGGCAGCTCCAGAATGTTCCCCTGCCGGAGTCAGCTGAGTGGCCACCCAGCGAGGGGGCTGTTCAGCAAGCGTTTCCCATTATCGGTGGCTTCATCCCCTTCGATTAAGTGGGTGCTTTCTTAGGTTCCTTGTGGCTTAGGAACACACAGGTGCCCCCACTCTCCTTGGTAGGGACCCTAGCTCTGTGCAGGATCCTGGATCTGTGGGGGACCCTGGGTCTGTGGGGGACCCTGGGTCTGTGGGGACCCTGGCTCTGTGGGGGACCCTGGCTCTGTGGGGGACCCTGGTCTGTGGGGGACCCTGGGTCTGTGGGGGACCCTGGGTCTGTGGGGACCCTGGCTCTGTGGAGACCCTGACTCTGTGGGGACCCTGTCTCTGTGGGGACCCTGTCTCTATGGGGACCCTGTCTCTATGGAGGACCCTGGATCTGTGGGGGACCCTGGGTCTGTGGGGACCCTATCTCTGTGGGGACCCTGTCTCTATGGAGGACCCTGGATCTGTGGGAGACCCTGGGTCTGTGGGGGACACTGTCTCTATGGAGGACCCTGGGTCTGGGGGGGGCCCTGCATTTGTGGGGGACCCTGGCTCTGTGCCTCCTCTTTCAGGGGCCACTCAGTGACTGGACATGACTCTCTTCCTTGCTCCAGAGTTGGTCTGGGGCTTCCCTGAGCCTGGAGCAGGTTCTCCCAGTGCTGCTGCCTCTAGCCGGGGGCCCCAGATTCTCGCTCTGACCCACCCACTGTGTCTCCAAAGCCACTGGGCAACGTCTCCACGCTGGGCTGACAGGTGGTCCTTCCAGAACACCCACCGCCCTCTCCCAGGTCCAAGAGGGGCCCTCTGTCCGCTTTCCTGAGAAAATGCGGACACACGGTCCACACACACCTCCAGGTTGTTTCCGTTTCCCAGCTCCCCTGTGGGCGCTCCACCGAGGGGCCCGTGTGAGAACAGCTGTGGCTCTCACCTCCCAACCCCTTCTCCTTTCCAGGAAGAGCATCCCGATGTTCCTTTAGGAAACTATCACCTCCACATTCAGGGGTGAACCCACTGGCCTCCCCAGCCTGGCCGACCAGAACATTCTCTTCCCACAAATGGTTTGGGAATGGGCACAGCCAGGCAGACAGGCAACCACACTGCATCAGTTCAGAGATGCCGCAAGTTATGAAATGCATTGTTACCTAAAGCACCTTCAAGAGCGAAAAAATGATGCCCATTTCGATGGAAAGAAGCCATGACTCTCAGAGCTATAAAAACACGGGAAGAAAAGAGTCTAAGAATTTATGAATTATGTTTAATTTGGGGTTTTGGAAGGGGGGAAGCTCTCTTTCTGCCGGGATCCTCCAGCTGAGGCTATGTAAGCTTGGAGATGTCAAGGTCATTTCGCTAGGGGTCTGTCCATTAGTGAAACCAAACCGAGGACAAGTGACGTGTGAGCGCCTAGATCCAGCCGTTCCTGACACTGCATTTTTTTGCCACGGGGCCTAAAGCAGTGACTAGGATCACTGCGTGGGGTAGGCTGCTCATCTAATGTCCCTCCTCAGTCCCCCTGGGCCACTGTCCCCCTGGCCACACGCTGGTGCACAGATACAGCAGAAGGCCTGGAGCTCTGGCACCTGAGAATGTGGGCACAGGGCCTTGGGTGATGGAGCGCTGCACCCCTGAATTCACATGGTAGCTAATCAGTTAGGGAGGAGGGACAGGGAAGAGAGAGAAGAGAGGGAAGTGGAGGGAGGGCAGGGAGAAAGAGTGAGCAGAGAGGAAACTGTCCAGGACGAGGGGTCCAAGGCCTCCAGAACCAGCCGCCATAATGGAAATTCAGGGCCAAGGATTCTCTCCTCTGATGGCAACTCCTGAAATGCCTGCTCCCTTCCTGCTGCGGTGCCAGCGGGCGGCCTCGGTGACACCGCCCACCACACCCACATCTCTGAAGTAAGTAGCTAATGCTTGGCACCGCGAAATGCCCGTGGCAAACCGAGGCCCAGAGAACCGGGATCGGGTTCAGCGACCTGGAAGAAGATGGCAACTCTTGGCTCATGGGCGCTGGGAGAGGAGCGGCCACATGGTGAACCAGCTGTTTGCCGAGGAAGCCCGAGTACACAGGTCACGTGCTGCCCAGTGTCAAGGCGAGAGCCCGGGAGGCTGGCTGGCGCTGCCCTCTGCGCCACGGGGCCTTCGGAAGCACGGGCCCCCAATCCCTACGCTTGGCAGGACCCGGAGCCGCGAGGCCCTGGCGTTGGGCGTGCACCTTGTTCCCGGGGCCTCACTGCTCACAGGCCCTCCCAGCAGGCAGACCCAGGAAGCGTGTGTAACCCGCAAGGATGTACACGTCCACCTTTTATTAAGGACCACGGTTTCACACCGATGCCTCCAATTACCGTCTAACTCCCCAGGGTGGTTCTAGCCGATCCATATTGTGTCTACTTCCTCTGCCACAAGGTTGGTCCCCATCATCCTCAACATGTGTGCACCATGGCCCATCCCCCCGTGTGCAAGGAATCCCCCTGCCCGCGGGTGGCCTCGGCCAGTGTCCCTCACACGGGCTGCGCCAGCCTGGTGCCCAGCAGTGCGCCAGGTAAGTTCCCCGGCCTGTGAAATAAGACAGGTTTGCTTTTCTTTCTTTTTAAATAAAAGCCTTTCGTGCCCGGAATCAAGACCTATGACCATTTTCTCACTAAAGCGCTGCCATTTGGCTTAAGGTCCCCGTCTTCCACTGGGCACCTCCCTCGTTTCCCTTTCTGCCTGGAGACAGCAACAGGTTAACCACGTCACGTTTTTCTTGACTTCCCAGGGAATTTGCCTTTCCTCTTTTCCCTCGGACCCCTACTCCAGTGCTTTTTCGTTCAAGAGCAGCTTCTGGTTTAAGGACTGCATGAGCTTTTCTCTTAGACCTTCCACTTTAGGTCAAAACTGTCTCTTTTTTCCTGGGAGGAAATAAAAGTGAGTCTCACACTTGCTGTGCTGCTGCTCGGGGGCCTCGGGTCCCTCGGCATCCCCTCAGCGCGTCCCTCCTGGGCCCAGCCCAAGGCAACACGGGAGGGGCATGACACTTCCCTTCTGTGAAGCACTGTAAAACCAGGTACATAAAATAAATAAAGGGGAGAAGGGAGAGCTGTATTTTTATACATCATCATGTCTGTGGTATTTCTGCCCCAAGTACATAACCTCAATCAAATCCTGGGCAGAATTAAGACACATCTCAAAGCCATTCTGCAAGATAACTGCCAGTACTTCCTACAAAAAAGGCAAGGTATGAAAGAGAAGACTGAGGGACAGGGGGCTGAGCCTCCTGGACTGCGCACAGTAGGTCCTGGGCCAGGGAGGAGGAACGGAAGTCAGCTGTTACTGCTGGTGGTGGTTTTTTCCTATAAAGGACATTTTGAGACAGTAAAAATTTAAAATGGATTTGTGGATTAGATGGTAGTATGATCTCTATGTTAATTTCTTGACTTTGATGGGTACACAATGGCTATATAGTGGAAAGTCCTTGTTTTTAGGAAATACACACAAGTGTTTGGGGTCATGGGCACAGTGTCTACAAGGCAAGAGCGGTGGACGGGTAGGTGGGTGGACAGATGGAGCAAATGAGCTGAAATGTAAAGGAATGGGGAATCTAGGTGAAGGGTACACCGAGTTCTTCGTACTAGTCTCCTAACTGCCCTAGACTTTAAAATTAGTTCAGAACATCACGTGAACAAATGACCACCCCGTATTCTAAACACTGAAAAGGAGGTAAATACGTTGGTGTTGGGAGCTGCTTCTATCAAGACTAGATCATCTCGCTGCTGGTTCACACACAGGTGGCAGGGCCCAGGTCTCAGGCAGGAAGCCTGTCCCCCTTCCCCTCCTTCGTCCCTGCACGTCCCTGGCTAAGTCACTGCCCGCCCACGGACGGCCTTCTGGAGGAGCACCCCCCCAACCCCCCCGCCCCCCACCACACACACACATACACACACGACCGCCTCAACCTCTGGTTTTCAGAAATCAGACTATTCGAGCTTGTGGATAAGAGAAAGCAGTCTCGCCGACTTCAACAAAAGCAGAAAAGAACTTAGCTTTATTTACATCAGGACAACAGGAGCACAAACAGTACAGTAAAAGCACGAGGCATATTAAAACATAGCCAGCTCGGAGCAGTCTGGATAGTTCCTGTCATAGAAAAGAAGTATCCAGCCCCCAGATTCACATTAACATACATGGTATATTAATATCAATCTCTGTATCACACACCACAGGCACGTTTGCACACAGGACCACCTCCTGCAGCAAATTCACTCTAATAACAGTATTGGGGGGGGGGGGAGCACCACGTGGCGCACACAGGACAATGACCGAGAGGCCAGACAACCACATCCTTTATAGCCACGGGGGCCCGGGGGTCTCCTGGAGCTGTCCTGGGGGTCACACAGCTCAGAGGTTTGTAAAGGGTCAGAAGGCCCCTCTGAGACCCCAAAACAGCAGCGCTCCCCACAAATGACCACCCGAACACCAGAGCTGGAAAGGGGCCAACGAGCTCGGTGGTCCCTCCAACCAGGTAATACTGTTTAGAGTCCGAAACTGAGGTTACAAGTGAATTTTTAAATGACTCTTGCCTATTTGGCTCTCGAGTTCGAAACACACTTTATGCAACAGGAAATGAATGAGAGCAATCAGCTGCTGGGAGGCATGTGGTCGCCACAAGGCCCGGCTGAGAACATCCCGAGCCGGGCAGAGCGGGCACGGCCACGGTGCTGTTTGACACCAGCCTTATCACTTTACACACATTGCTCACAGACCGGACCACCTAAGGACATGAACATTTTTTCAAAGGTTTAAAGCAACAGCTGACACTGTGTTATCTAGTGACAACGTCCCATAAAACAAGGATTCCACGAAAGCCTTCTGAAACAGGTGGCCTTGTCCGCCGCTGCAAATGAAGATGGAAGACACGGCTCCTCCCACCCCTCATCCTGAGGCTGGCCGACCTCCCGAGCAAGAGTACAACGAAATGATTTCAACCCATCGTCCCTCTGACACCGGCACACTGATGGGCGGATGGATCAGCACCTTCGAACACCTTCATTTGGAGGGTAACCCGCCCACACTGACTCCGGCACGAATCAAGAGTCAGCCGCTTCTTGATGGCCTGTTCGGTCAAAGTGCCGCCAGCCCATCAACAAGGTGAGGGGTGCTGACCCGCACAGCATCAGCCTGTCCCCACCGCGGAACACGACAACGGCACAGAAGCCCCGCACGGGCCCGGTCTCCGAGGCCAGCGGACTAGGTCTTGCTTCGCCGGAGCAGCGTGGCGGCGGGGCTGTGGCTGCCCTGGAACTTGAGGCTCTGCAGGTTGACGTGCGCCCCGTGCTTGAGCAGCGTCTCCACCGTCTTGGCGTGTCGGCCCCGGGCGGCCAGGTGCAAGGCGCTGAGCCCCTGCTCGTCGGACAGGTTGAGCACGTCGGCACTGACCAGCTCCTCCACCACCTCCGAGTGCCCGCTGGCGGCAGCCAGGTGCAGCGCCGTCTGGTTCCGGGGCCCCCGGGCCAGCACATTGGCCTTCTCCTCCACCAGCAGCTTGACGGTCGCCAGGTGCCCGTTGCGAGAAGCCAGGTGCAGGGCAGTGCAGCCCTCGGCGGTCACCGCCTCCCTGCTGGCCCCCCGGTGCAAGAGCAGCCTGGCGGTGCTCGTGTGCCCGGTCTCCGCGGCGACGTGCAGGGGCGTCTGCTCGAGCAGGTTGCAGAGGTTGACGTCTGAGTGCAGGTCGATGAGGATGCGGGCCACGCGGTAGTGCCCGCGCTGGGCGGCCAGGTGCAGGGGCGTCCTCCCGTCCAGCGTCTGGGCGTTCACGCTCACCCCCGGCTGCTTGGCCAGCAGCTTGACGATGGGCAGGTGGCCCTGCCAGGCGGCGTAGTGCAGCGGCAGCCAGGCGTCCTTCCCCTGCAGGCCCACGTCGACGCCCCGGCGCAGCAGGATGCGCACGACGCTCTCCTGGCCGTGCTGGCAGGCCACGTGCATGGGCGTGCGGCCCTCGCAGTCGGCCTCGTTGATGGAGGCGTTCTTCTCCAGCAGCAGCCGCGTGCTGCACTCGTCCCCGTTCTGGGCCGCGAAGTGCAGGGCCGTCCACTGGTCCTCGTCCGTGGCGTTGACGCTGATCTTCCGGGCCAGCCGGAGCTCCACGACGCCCCGCACCCGCTTCTCCACGGCCAGGTGCAGTGGGGTGGAGCCCTTCCTGTTGGTCAGGTTGGGGATGGCGTCGTGAAGGAGCAGCCACTGGACGCACTCCCTCCTG
>NW_005871809.1:80007-81048 GCF_000147115.1 Myotis lucifugus | reverse complement strand
GTCAGACGAGGCCGCTGCCCGCAGGCTGCTCGAAGCCGGGCTGCTGTCCAGATGCCGCCCACTCCTCCCCACGGCCTCCAGGTCGCCTGTTACCTGGAATGCTTAAGTGTCGTGTTGTCCCTGCTGGTTTGATTTTAGATCCAGTGGGCAGACCCTGCGCAGGTCAATTAATGGCCCCAAGGGACTCATGTCGATTTGCAAAATGAACATCGTTCTAGCCATGCGGCTTAGACAAAGGATGTAAAACTCAGGCCCCCGCTGGCTGTCAGAAATGGCAGTGATTGCTAACAGGAGGGAGGGAGGGAGGGAGGGAGGCAGGGAGGGAGGGGGAAGGAAGGAGGCTGCGACAGTGAGGGAGCAACAGACCAGCCCCAATACCCACAAACCAGCACCCGGAGCAGGGGCTGGGGCAGGGAAAAGCACCTTCTAAAACAAAACCCCATCAAAATTAACATCAAAAGATAAGATGAGCTGAGACACACCCCTCCGACAGGCAGGTGTTCTAACCTCCGAGGATAACTCATTCATTATAACGCGTGGCCACAGTGAATGGGGAGCCCGAGAACAAGAAGTATGGGGGTGTTTACCCAGCACTAGGAAAGGGGGCACAGGTTTGGCCTCCACAAGAGAGATCCAGGGTGTGGGGTTCGATTCGTCTGCTGGTCTGGCTGGATGCAACTCGGGGTTTTCCACGTGGAAACCTGAGGTCTGCCCCTGCACCGGTGCCGGCCCAGGTAAGACCCTCCTGCACGGCCAGGTGTGTGGCCCATCAATCCACACTAATGGGCACCAGTTGGGCCAGCGCCCACCTCCGGATTTGGGGTCAGGGAGCCCAACAAGGTAAATAATCTATATACAATCAGAGGTAGAACTGGATAAATGAAAAGAAATAGAGGCCAAAGCAAGAACTAGGAAACCTGTTATAATGTTAATGGTTCTCGGCGAGTGGCTGTAAGGGCGGAGACCAGGACCAATAAGAAAATAAAAACAAGATAGAAAGAGACAAAAAAAAAAATGGTCGGTTTGGTTGCTTGATAAAAA
>NW_005871809.1:57960-79907 GCF_000147115.1 Myotis lucifugus | reverse complement strand
GAAGGTTCCGCTCGAAAGACAGGGACAAGGACCCTCTGGAGGAGAAGGCAGAATCGACCGTGGACACGCCCGACAAGCCCTTTGCCCGCTGTCGCCCGATGGGAGTTTGGATTCGGGAGGAGCTGCGGCTGAGCTCGTCCGGGCCTCGAGCGTCTGGGAGATTCCAGAGTCCAGCTTGGACAGCAGCTCGGAGAGGCTGTAGTCCTTTGTCGAAGGCCGGGGCCCGAGGCTCGCTTGAGGGGGCGTGGACACAGGCGCCTGCAGGATGAGCACAGGGAGGTGGATGAGGCTCCGTCCGCCACCCCAGGGGGGAGGGGGAAGGGGGAAGGCAGAGGAGGGGAGGGGAAAATGCGGTCCTGGTTTGTCACGCTGGAACTAACGCCTGCTGTCATACGCATGACACCCTGGAGCCCAATGACACCGCACTGGCCCATTGGGTGGGAAGACCAGGTAAGGAAAGACTGGCCTGACAAAAAAGCGGGAAGCCCGGCACCAGGCTGCCCTGGACCCCGTCCGCACAGGGTATGGCACACGGCATTACTTGGACAAAAGGCGGAGGGCGGGCCTGTGGACAGGCTGCAAAAGCATGAAGCTGGTTGCTGGGCCGTGTCCATCAGAACAGGTCAGTGCTGGTAAGAAACGAAGAAAAGAGGTGGGACTGGGGCTCCCGGGACTGGGGCTCCCCCGCCCTCCCCACACTGTCTGCAACCTGCGACCTCTCCTTTGAGCTATGCACGTCTGGCTTGGGGCCCGGTTTGGACAAGGGCGGGGCAGGGCCCAGCTACAGTGACAACGCTGTGACCCACCCTCTATAGCAGCGGTCGCCAACCTTTCGGACCTCACGGACCACCAGTGGTCTGCGGACCACCGGTTGGCGACCGCTGCTCTATAGGGCCTCCTCTAACAAGGACGGAGGCAGATTTCTGGTAAGTGATCAAAGTCTGAGGTGACTCAGGACTCTTCCCACATCGGGCCCATGTGACCCCAAACCCTCCCTCTTCTGGGAACTGCTCGTCTGCTCTGAGTTGGTGTTTGGTGCGCGGAGTCACACCCACTTGTTGGATGCCTTTCTTTTCCTTGGGGGGTGGGGAGGGCCTGGCTGCCTCCCCGGGACACCTTTGCTCCCCAACCTCACGCACATGCTGTTCAGACAGTGGAAACACACACCATAAATGCTCACGTCACCCCAGCCTCACACCAACGGCCCGGGGTGCACTGCCCAACAGCAGATAACACGCTGTAAGGTTAGTGATTACCAGGCTTCACCTTACAGGTCTAGTGCCTGAGCGTACTTAGTGTGACCTACCCTTGGAGTATCTTATCACCTTACATCACCCGTGTGGCACTCACAGAACAAATCATTCATGACAGGCAAACCCCAGAGCCCAGGTGCGCCCCCTCTGCCCCCCCAACAGGGCCTGGCAGGCAGGGCTGGTTCAAAGGACATCCACCTGGCGGCATTAGCTTTCCAATGTCACTGTTCATTTGTAACCAGACAGGTGGTGGGGACAGGACACAGCCAGGCAGGAAACATCTGGGGCCACCGAGCCTGCCAGGGGACCCGCCATCCTATCCCTGGGCACAGGACTCCCGTGACTGACTGATGTGAGTGGGGCTCCCAGGGCAGGCTGAGCCGCAGAACGAGGGCACGAGGACCCAGGCTGGTGGCAGAGTTTGTGGAAAAGGGCCTGGGGTTGGAAAACTCAATCTCCACGCGGCACAAAGGCCACCCCGGGAGTCCCCGTACCTCCGTCTTGGGCTCCGGAGGGTCTTTTACATCCAGGTCCTGAGTTGCCTCTTTCACCTCATCGTCGGGTTTCTCACACAGGTCCTCCGTCTCCGAAGTGATTTCTTTGGGGGAGAAAACAAAGAAGGGCTCGTCACTTGGACAATGACCTCCGCATACACTCCATACTAACGTGCCACCTCGAGGATGGAACAGGGACAAAAGAAGTGACACCCCAAAGCACCCATAACTCAGGGACCCAGGCAGCACGGGTCTCTCCACGGCTGGCCCCAGCTGAGCTCACAGGTCACCACCATCCCCCACAGGGACCAAACCGGGGCCTCCCGTCAGCGACTTCTGCAGGTCTCACCTGACTCCAGCAGGAGTCAAGGTGTTCCAGGTTCCCAGAGAAGCCCTCAGGAGTAGGGAGGGGGAGAGTGCAAGCCCACCAGCACCCGGCACAGGAGCCCCCGTTCATGTGTCCCCCTGAGCTTTAAATGCAATGGTCGGTTTCAATTCCATCAGGATCTCTTCCCAACCAAACGACACACCCGTTCCATGGGGACAAGACCCCGAGAAAAAGGCAAAGAAAGCCTCAGGCCAGAAGTCACACCAGCCCTCCAAGAGGCATCTGTACGGGAACCTGAACTACCACGCACAGGCTCCTCTGGGCAGCAGGCCCAGCCCTGGCTGCAGCGGGGGTGGGCGGCTAGAGCTGACCTCCAGTTCCAGCTGCCCACCCCGGCCCTGTCACCGAGGGCCATGGGCCGGTGCCAGGCCAAGCCGATCCTGCAGGCCTGGCTGGGGACACCGTCTCTCACAGCCTCCTCCTCTGGCCCTCTCCCCAGCCCCGTCCTGGTCATCTCGCCTGGGACACCCGCAGGTGGACCGAGCAGCCACATTTGGGAGCACTGCACCGGCGCCGTCTCCGGTCTCACCTTGGAAGGTGGGCCGCTCTCGGGGGTCCCCGTGCCAGCATCTCTGCATGAGGCGCAGCAGGTGGCTGCAGGCCCGCGGCCTGGCTCTGCAGACGGGCGGCAGCTCCGGGCGGTGGCCCTTCACCACCTTCACCATGATGTGCAGGATGTTTTTCTCATCTGCAAGGGAAAGGCACACGAGTCAGGGCAGAGCTGGCCCCTTATCTCCGGGGGAGACACAGCTGTGGGGAAGCGCCGAGGGGCATGTCTGGCCTGGAGACCACTGATTCTTCCGAAAGCACAGGGCTTCCGTTAACCTTATGTTCACGGGGCACATCTGTTCTCCCCGCCCAGGATTTAGAAACGACCTAGCAGCTCCCAGTGGGATCCTCATGCTGTATCACAAGGGAAATCTTTCTGGGCAGCCAACGCAAAGGCAACCAGGTTCAAAGTATCTGACGAGACATGTTCCGAGTGGCCGTGCCCACCAGGGGAGGCACCCGTATCCATCCTGGGGTGGCATGGCCCAGCCCCCAGGTGCACCCACGTCTCCCTGGGATGACACCAGTCTTCCTGAATTCCAAGTCCTATCCCCAAGTGCAGACCCCCAGCTGGCCTCTGCAGTGCTCAGGTCTCAGGTGGGCAAATAGGGGCCTTTCCCCCCAAAATTCATCACATGGGGCCCCACCTGTCCTCCTTTCCAACATCCTTCAGAGACACACCTGGGCTCATTAGCATATCATCACCATCATCATCATCCTGGTCACAGGCTGAGGGGACCCAGGGGACCCTCAGCGGGCCAGACTCCTTTCTCTGCTCAGCCTACACCACATTGTCCGTGAAGCTGGATTCCAAGAATCTTGCTCCCACCAGACCTCCCACCCCCGCAGCTCTCTGCTTTCCCACGGAGCGCAGGAGTCTGCGTCCGGGCAGATCAGCAGGTGTGGAAAATTGGCCCAAAGTCCCCGAGCGCTGCTAGGATCCGGCTCTGATGTTTTGTTCCACTTCCCCGTTACATCTTGTGCAATAACTATCTCAGGTATCTACACATTATTTCCATGAGCACTCAGACTTCCAAAAACCCAACATACACTAAACACCTGGAGGATGTCCTGCTCCCACACAGATGGGAAAAGTCCACCAGACGCCTTCTGCTCCCGCACCTTGAACTCGCCTATCTACCAAGCAATAGAGCACGGGGCCCCAGCCTCCCGGTGTCAACATCAGGCACCTGGCCTTGGGTGTCGTGTCCACCAGATAATGTCATGCCAGACTAGCTTGCGGCCACGCAGACGTAATCCAGACCATGGACCTCACAGAGGAGGGGGGTTAGGAAACCGGGTGCCGGGTGGAAGGACAATATGGACAGAACCCTACCACGGCCTCATCTGCGTCTCAAGCAGCAAAGGCTCCAGGACCTGGGGCCCCCGGTTGACTGTGACCTGCATTTTTGGGGTATTACTGGTCAGGCCACAATATTACAAGTGGCCCAGATATGCTTACAGAGGAGAAACTCTCCAACAAGGCAAAAAAGTGCCCAACTTTTACAGTAAGTGCAGTACCAAGTCGAGGCAGAAACCAGAACAGCGTCTGACTAAAGGGGGAGAAGTACTTCAGCTCTGGAGCGGGTGCTGGTGACCCGGGTCACCCATTCGTGTCAAAATCACTGGCATTGGAGGCCCAGCACTAGGAGTGGACTTTACATGAGCAAACTGTACACTTAAAAATGGTTAAGGTGGTCACTGTCACGTTATGTGTAACATAATTAAAATCACAATTAAAACTTACAAAATGTAAAAAAGAAAAAGAACTGGCTGGGAGCAACCACAACAGGCCAATGCACAGGCAGAAAGCAGATTAGCAGGTGCTGGGGGTTGGGGTGAGGGAGGTGGAGTGACTGCTTAATGGGCACAGGGTTCCTTTGGGGGGATGAGAATGTTCTGGAACTAGAGAGTAGTGGTGACTGTACAACACTGTGAATGCACTAATAAATGCCACTGAACTGTGCACTTTAAATGGTTATAATGATCAATTTTATGTTTGTGTATTACATCACACACGCAAAAGAATTAGCTGGCACCTGAAAACTCCACTGAGCAGAGCCCTCGGGTCTGTGCCTCTTCCTGTACATGAATGACACCTCAAGGACATTCCATGGGCACACAGGACCACCTGCCGTGGGTCTCGTGCCAACCTGGTGGGCAGGACAGAGCAGCCCCGCTCCCTCAGGGCAGCGCCACCGTGGGCATGTGGACCACGGGCACGGCTAAAGCAGAGGAAGTGCCGCACAGCATGCCCGCCCCCGTCCCGGGGGAGACAGAGGCACAGCCCCCAAAGGTATGTCCACTCACCTGCAAATGGCTTCTTCTGCGTCAGCACACCCCAGATCACGATGGCGAAGCTGGAGGGAAATCGGCAGGTTAGTGTCTGTGAATAGAGCAAAAGTGCTCACTCAAAGCAACACGTGTGAAGAAAGCCACTCCGGCCTTCAAAACAGAGAGATGACACCAAAACGTTTCTCATGATTTTTTTTTTAAACAGGCACATGATTGGGGCACATGTCCCATTGGTGGCTCAGGTGTTAAACAATGGACCACACCTTGCCAGTGAAGCTGTAAGTTCCACCACCACGCGGGAACCCCGGAAAGGCTGCCACCGTCAGCTCGTGGGCAGAGGGGCCATCTTGGCTGAGTTCACATGACCTCCCTCAAACACTGGGCGCCCCGTGCTGACTGCAGCTCTGGGCCTGGCATAACTTGCCCACTGAGAGTCCATCAAGGGCTGAGAAAGTGCACGGAAAACATGCTGGCAACCAGATGAGCCTTCCTGAGCCCTTCTTGGTTGCTGGAAATTATGTACAGGGTGTGGCAAAAGGTTTACAGTTGTGAGTTGGCAGAACAGTTTATTCTTGTATTATTATTTATTAATCATTGTATTATTTTCTATAAGAACAACAGTAAGCCTATTTTTGCCCCACCCTGTATACATAATATAGAAAATTACTGTGGATGCACCAACAAATAGCTCAATCTGATAAATTTTTTAAAAATTCTATAATAATAAAAGCATAATATGCTAATTAGACTGGACAGCCAAACGACCTTCCGGGGATGTCCTTCCAGATGAAGCCGCAGTGGTGGGGGTGACACAGAGGTGGTTAGGGGCGATCAGGCAGGCAGGCCAGCAGTTAGGGGCAATCAGACAGGCAGGCAAGTGGTTAGGGGCAATCAGGCAGGCAGGTGAGCGGTTAGGGGTGATCAGGTAGGCAGGCAGGTGAGCAGTTAGGGGCGATGAGGCAGGCAGGCGAGTGGTTGGGGCAATCAGGCAGGCAGATGAGTGGTTAGGGGCGATGAGGCAGGCAGGCAGAGTGGTTAGGGGTGATGAGGCAGGCAGGCAGAGTGGTTGGGGCAATCAGGCAGGCAGATGAGTGGTTAGGGGCGATGAGGCAGGCAGGCAGAGTGGTTGGGGCAATCAGGCAGGCAGATGAGTGGTTAGGGGCGATGAGGCAGGCAGGCAGAGTGGTTAGGGGTGATGAGGAAGACAGGTAGGCGAGCGGTTAGGAGCCAGCGGTCCCGTACTGCGAGAGGGATGTCTGACTGCCAGCTTAGGCCCAATCCCACAGGGATCCCGAATTTCGTGCACCAGGCCTCTAGTAAAATATAAAAAAAACAGGAGTCCAAACACTGAGCCCCACCCTGCCCTGAGTTGACAGCCGCTGTTGACAAGAAGTCTCCATTGAATATTAATGAAAATTTATGCATTCAGGCTTTTAAACTCTCCGCTCCAACATAAATAATCGGATTCCCCTGAACCCTGCAAGCTGTGACAAGCACCCCAGTGCCATTCGCCAGCAGCCTGCAGCTCCAAGCCTGCTCAGCACATGCACAATGGTTTTATTGTCAAACCAGTCCGCCAGGACTCAGGCAGGGACAGGGACAAAAGGGAAAGCTCCGTGCTCCCTCCGGGGCTCAGGGCCACAGTCCCCTGTGCCCTTGCGTCAGACAACAGCCACAATGAGGGGCTTAAGGGCCTGCGTGCAGCCTCCCTCCCTCTTTTCTCCTCCCAGAATCTTTGTCATCAGGACCTTTACAATTTGGAAAGGGAAGGCCCGAACGACTCGGGACCTGTGTGCACAAGAATGTTTAAAACATGCAGTACCTGCCTATTTGGTCAGGGACACTGACCTCTTCTTCCTTTGATTGTCAAATTAAGAAATAACAACAGCCAATGCAACAATAGCCATTCGGTGTGAACGAATCAAAATTATACCTATTTTTTGTCAGATTGGCAAAAAAATCTATTTTTTGGTGTGCCGCAGAATTCTAGTAATGAGTGTCTGTGCCACGGGAGGAGAAAGGCTGAAAACCGCTGCTCTAGCGCACAATGCACTGACGCTCACCTACAAACAGGCTGCGGCCGTCTGTGCTCCTGTCGAAGGTAAGTGACGACAGGAGGTACAGGCTGCTGGGCCCAGGGGACTAGGCATAGGAGAGCCTGAATCACAAACACTTAAAGCAGCAGCTTCTTTCCACAGACAAGATACACGACCCACGGTTTAAAGCGGGTTTACAGTGCGGAAGTCGTCAGTCTGTTATGTAACTGGCCCTAATGGCATCCATTCACATCCTCCACCCATGGCCAGCAACAGGCACATCCTGTGTTCCTAGGAGAGTCTGTATACCTGGGGCAGCCTATACCCACCGGCTAACAACCCCAAACCCTTTCATTTAGACTGAACCTCGTATCTGATGGTAGCAAAGAGTCTCTGGGAAAACTGCCCTTCAGAGCATGAAGAATTGGGGTAGAGAGACCCTGCGGTCTGCACAGCTGTACACACCTGTACACGTCGTGCTTGGTGTCAAAGAGCCGGCTCTTCTCTCGGATGCGCTCTGGAGGCAGGTAGGCGATGGTCCCGAACAGGCCGTCCATGCTGAGGTCGTGTGAGTGGGACAGCCCGTTGCACTTGGCCAGCCCAAAGTCAGAAATCTGCAACAGAGCGGGCAGAGGCGGCTCAGCAGGCGCTGGGGCGCTGTGCCGGGCACCGCACTGCGGCTGCCACTTCAGAGGCCTGGTCAACATCCCGCCACGCCTGACGGTACGGGTCCCCGACACCCGAGAGCGAGCCATGACCCGTCTCCCTGGGCAGGCGGGCAGGCGAGCAGGCGAGCACGGAGGCTTCGGAAGACCAGTCTGAAGCCATTAGGAGCTGATGGATGGGGGGGAGTGATGCTTTAAGGAAGGAATTCACCGGGAGCAAGAAACCAGGAGAACTGTCAACTGCCTCTGTCCACAGCCCACGTCGGCATGAGGGCAAAAGGCAACGCTTAGCGTTTCCGGGTTTTCAGACGACACATGAAAGCGAGGCTGACCAGGTTGGTGCTCAGCAATCCAGTTCCGCAACCGGGCCAGCTGGGCAGGCGGGCAAGTGGCAGCAGGCTCTTTAAAGGGAACTGCACCTTCAGAAGCCCTTTAAAGCCAGCAAAACACACACCACACAACCTCGTCCTCCACCTGGAACGTTCTCTGATCAACAGACGCTTGCTGACTCCTCCACTAAACATGGCACCCAAATCAAGGGCGGAAACACATCTCCTCCGTCCCAGGGGCTCCCAGCCTGGAGGGGCGCCTGGAGCCCAGACACTCGGCCCACCTCCACCTCCTCATCTCCTTTGCACAGAGGTGTCCTAATAGCTCCCAGACCCCCCACTGGAGGAAGTGAAAGCCACACAGACTCCTGGGGGGATCCTCGCTGCCCCTCAGGCCCCCCACATCCTCGGGAAGCGCTGTGTGTGGGACTAGGCCACAGGCGCTGGCATTAAGGGGCTCAGAATCCACATGGAAAACAGCCCCTTTATATTCTCCTTCGAGGCTTATGGATTCCTTTAAGCCTCCCCATCAGCTCTAGACTCCTCCTCAAACACTCCTGTGGAGCGACAGGAACTGGGGCTGAGCCAGGACTTAACTCTGGGCTCACTGTGCCAGCTCACGGGTGAGCCAATGTCCCGATGTCGTCATCACCGCTGAAGGCAGGGAGAAGCCAGGACTGGCAGCCCGATCCTTCAGGGGCCTCTGACCACCTCTGCAGGGAGGTGATGGGAAGAAAGCCTGCCAGAGTGGACCCGCCCCGGCTTCTGTGACCAGGCTGTGCCAGGCATGGGTCCACCAGGGAAGCCAGCCTGGGCACTTCTGGGCCCCTGGCAGCTGTCCGTTCCCTGGCCTTCAAGAAACTCCCCACTCTGGAAAGGAAAGCGCCAGTTCCCCAGAATGAACCCACCACCCCGACCCTGCAGATCCATAAAGCAGCTCACGGCCATGCCGGCATCTTGGCACCCACCGCCCCACCTCATGGGCAGCCTTTTCCCTTCCTTTCTGCCACTTTCCGACATAGCCACCAGCTTTAAATGTACTCGGTGAAGGAAAATTAGCATAAATTCTATGTTAAAAGCTCTGACATAAAAATGCAGACTCAGAAATCAGAATTCCCTGATGGCCGCTGACCCTCCGCCTGCAGAGTTCTCCTCCTCCCCTCCAGCCCTTTCCCACCTTCCCTGCAGGGCCTGCCTGGCCTGTGCTCCCCCACCCACCCCCTGCTTCCTCAACAGCAGGACTGGGGCCATCCCTGGGAATGGCAAACACCCGTCCAGCGGGACCGGACCAATTCAGGGCATGGCCAGGGCTGTGCTGCCTGAGAGAGAAAGGCCCCTGTAGACCAAGGGGACCAGGGCCCTCGGAATCTCCCGGGATATAGTCTCGTCTAGGCAAACTGGGGCACAGGTGAGTCTGAGATTTTAAACAAAGTTATTTCATCTTCAGCTTGAAATGGGTCTACTACTCACACATTAAAGACAGCATTTTAATATTTAGTACATTAATATTACTATCAAGTATTAACTGAGCATTGTCTCTAATACACTTTGCAAAGCAGATGGCTGCGTGAGATCTCCTGCTCGGATCACCCTATCTGTGGACAAAAGGTCGCCTTCAGGGCCCAAGGGCAGGCTGACACCTTATCTCATTTCAGGATTCTAGAATAAAGGTTTATTGCTTCAAGTTACCACGACTGCAAAGTGCCCAATTGGCCAATCAATGACTTAGAACCTCAAACAAGGCCCCATGCCCTCCCACACCCTATTAGCGATTTCTGAGAAAGCAAGATGCGAGTTATGTAAGTACATTTTCTGTTTGTTTGGGGCTGTGCAAGGTGACTAATGTGCCTGATTAAGCAGGAGTCACAGAAAAGCTGCCACTCGGGCCTTTCGGGGTGCCCTGGGCGTGGAAGCAGCAGCGACACCTCGCTCCCTGTCACGGAGACAGGTCCATGCAGGCTCCTCCCCACTCGTGGCTCAGCCATTCTAGGCTCCTTAATAAGGCCCCACTCTTTAAGGAATCCTCACTCACCTATTAAACTGGCAGGTGGTTATAAGGAGAGAGAGGGAAGTTCACACAGGCCCCGCGAGAGCCAGTGCAGAAATGACCCACAAGGACAGCAAGGCCACGGTGTCAGAGAGCAGACACCACACTCAGCTCCTTATCCAGCCAGTATTAGGTGCCTGCCGTAGACCCGGCGTGGGGACCCTCCCTAGATATATATGTCAACAGCCCAGACGTGGGAAGATGACTATCTCCTGGCCCCCAAAATGCCAACACCAAGGACACCAACCCTCATGAGCACTTCCACTGGCCAAGCACTTGTCACTGACCCCTCACAACAACAGGGAGGCACGACCCCACCACCAGGGGACAGCCTAGAGAGGACCCTCGGAAGGAAGGTGTCACTGGGGCTGTCTAGGGATGCCCCACACATTCCACACGACTATTAGGAGAGTGGGAAGGGAATGGGTTGATATGAAAGCCCAGCCAGGCCAGTTAGGGCCCGTGACACTGGGGCCACCTCAAAGGCACCTGCTGCAGACACATCTGTCCGAATGCCTGGTGCCCACCTGCCAGCCCTCAGGAAAGCATGTTCCCAACAGCCTCTCTCACAACACCACTCAGCAGTCATTAACGCCGGGGGAGGGAAAGACCTCCCCAACCCCCCTACTCCTGCTGTTCCCCCAAAACCCAGCATTTCCGATTGTTCCCGGGCTGCTTCCTCCACCTAAAGGCTCTTCTGCCTGCACCCCCGCTGCTGACAGCAGGGAAGTCTGGTGCTCTATGAAGACTCGGCCCCCACCCCACGCTGGGTGAGCCTGGCCATGATTTAACCCTCTGAGCCTCAGCTCAGCCGGAGCTGGGGGCCACCGCCCACTCGGTCCCCTGCTTTGACCATCGGGGCAGCTCCTGCAGGCAGGGCCTCTGGCACACAGCGGGGGCCTGTCACCACCTTCCCTTTCCTGTCTGCAGTCAAGTTTGTGAGCTAAGGTTTCATCTGCACTGGCCCCCAGGGGATCGCACACGCTGGTGAGAACTGTCATGTCCGTATGTGCAGGCAGCGCCACTGACCACAAGGAAACAGGACAGGACAGCTTCCATCCTCAGCTAAAACCTTGTTACGAGCGACACCTATTTAAGGGACAACTTGTAATTAGTGTGCAAAGTGAAAACAGCATTTCCCCACGGCCTCAGGCTGGCTCAGCCAGGAGAGGTGCCTGCTATGTAGACTGGCACAGGGAGCGGCCTTGTGTGTGGGCCACCCAGAGCCACTGACCTGTCACAGGTGAGAAAGATGAGGGAGCCAGGGGCAGGGCGGGACTGAAATGGGGTCCCTCCTCAGGCCAACAGGCAGGGGTCCTACCAGTGCAGCAGATCAGCCAAGTGTCAGAGCACACAGGTGAGTCCCTTCACCTGGCCCCAGCGTGAACCAGAGGACTCAGGCCAGTGTGGATGGAATCCTTCTCCCTCATGCAGGATGAAGGGAAAGGGCCCCCCGAGAAGGTGAGCACCCCCATGTGGGGAAAAACCAAGAAGAACCCAGCACACGAAGGCCTGCCAGAGACACATTCACAGACACACAAACCTGACAACACACCTGACTACCAACTCCAGGTGGCTGGCATCTGCCTTTTAGTTCTGTTCTTCTTCATACTTTTGTTTTATAAACTTATCAGAAACAGAATAAGAAAGAGCAGCCCTCACAGGCCTCACGTCACTGGAACAGAATGAGCCCCATCAGAGCCCCATGCCAGGACTGCACCTCCATCTCAGAGCACCCCACATCCCCTCTGCCAGCCCCTGTAACCAGCGAGGGGTACAGCCCGAAACTATGTCTCACACCGAGATGGCCAACCCCCCGCCTGATCTCTCGGGTCATTTCCTAGGACATCCACTAAGACCAGATCCGCAAATCCACAATCTTTTGCCGGGGTGCACAGAATTTAGAGCCAGGTTCCAGGATTTGGGGGTGTGACTTGCGTTCAGAGTCCACTCACACCAACCATGACAAGACAAGGGGATTCCAGACATCCTCAGGCTTAAGAGAGGCCTCTCTGCTCAAGCTCTCTTCCATGAGGACCACATCCTCGCCCACCCTTGTCCACACTGCCCGAAGGTTCCCCTGAACCCCGAGTTCCCCTGCGCTCTTGTGGCACTCACCGCCCCACCCCCCCAGGACCCACGGGAGGCCCTACCTTGACGTGGTAGTGCGCATCCAGCAGGATGTTTGCAGGCTTGAGGTCCAGGTGCAGCAGCGGTGGGGACATGCAGTGCAGGAAGTTCATGCCCACCGCCGTCTCGTGGATGATGCGGAAGCGCAGGTCCCACGGCAATGGCTCGGAGGCCAGCAGCTTCTCCAGGGAGCCCGTCTCCATGAACTCCATGACCAGGCCAACAGGGTCACGGCAAATGCCGTACACAGGCAGGATGTATCGGAACTTGGCCATCTCCATCTTCTTCGCTTCTTCCAAAAGCTCCAAGCGCTCCCTGCAAAAGGTCAACGGCGTGAGCAACGCACACTGGTCACCTGGCCACAACACAAAGCACCGTGGCCAAAGAGATAAGCCGGTCCACAGAGCTGACAAAATTACTAAAACACACCCAGTGGCTCACTTTAATGTGGCGCAACTGAATTCTGGGCTGCCCACGATCTTCAGTCCCACAGCTATCCAAGCACACCCGGTTATTATCTGAAAAGCCACAGGCAGCACGGAGCCAAGTCCTGCTCAGGGACCAGGGGAGGAGGTGGATGCTGGGAATCCCTTCTGTTGGATGAGGGAGGAGAAGTTGAGGTTCCACTGAAAGTTATAGCAAATTATCCACATGAAGAATCTAACCCACCTTTTTTTTTGTTAAGGCCAACAATTTAGGTGGCCCAGTTATGCCTAAGTCCAACCCCAAAGTTAAATCAATGGCACATTCATCTAATGCAGGGGCTGCAGAATGCTGCCTGAGAGCCACTTTTTGTCAACCATTTTTTAATCTATAGTAAAATATACATAATATACTCTGTGTCATTTTAACCATTCATATGTGTACAATTCAAAGGCATTACATACAGCAGCAATGTTGTACAACTATCACCACTATCTACACGCAAAAGTTTTGCATTATCCCCAAAAGAAATTCTGCACCCATTCAACGTAACACTTTCTCCCAGCACCCACCCCACCAACACTTCCCTACTTTCTGTCTCTAGGAGTTTGCCTCCTCTAGGGGCCTCACAGAAGTGGAATCTTATAGTGTTTCAGTAACTGGGCCTGTTTCACTAATCACAATGCTTTCAATTGAGGTCCATCTGTGTTGTGGCACATGCTGTATGATATTCCATCGCAGGAACACACCACATTGCGTTTATCCACTCACCTACTGATGGACACCTGTGCTGTTTCCACCTTTTGGCTATTGCAGGGATGGGGAACATCAGGCCCGCGGGCCGTATGAGGCCTGAGAAATCATTTGGTCTGGGCCTGCCAAGGCATTGAGGGTGAGTTAATTAAATGTTTGACCAAACACAGCAGGCTTATTTTTAGGTTGGTAATTTTGTACGGCCTGGGAATGATGCTATAAATACCCACCTGGCCCCTGGCAGGAGAAGGTTCCCCACCCCTGGGCCATAGTGACTAATGCTGCTGGGAATGCGTGGTGCACAGTATCTGTTCCAGTGCCTGCTTTCACTTGGGATATACATCTAGGAGTGAACTGTTGGGTCATGTGATAGTTCTATGTTTAGCCTTTTGAGAATCTGCCAAACAGTTGTCCACAGCCTGCCCGTCTTCCCTGAAGACAGTCTCACCCATTCCTGTGGCTGCGGCTGCATTCACACTCCAGGCAGAGAGGAGTAGTTGCAACACAGACCCTCCGGCCTACACAGCCTGAAATATTTACTCTTTAGCCCTTCAAGAAGGTGTGCAACCCCGGGTCTAAGGTCACTTCCTGGAGCAGCCTGTGGATTTGCAGACTAGATCCCAGGGCCTTGGTCGGTGTTAGCATTTTAGACTAAAATCTCTGAGCGCATTCGGGAAAAAGGCCAAATCCTATGAGGACAGGGCTTGACCATGGGTGATGCAGGTTGGCGGTTCCCAAGCCCAGCTCCTGGAGAAGGGGTTCTGGGTGGGAGCTGGGGAACCTGCCTTCCCAATATGCTCCTAAGGAAAAAGCCCAGAACCACAAGCCCAGACGTGCCACGTGGAGCTGGGAACACTTAGACAACAGGCTGGGGCGGCCTCGAGGACCCCCCACCCCCAGAATGCAGACTCCAATACAAGCAGCCCTGCGCCTAACCCAAAACCGGCTAGTTCCCACCACAGGGTCTTCCAGAGCTTGGATGCACCTGCCCGCCACCTGCAGCCGCTCCCACTCCCTGGCCTGCTACAGGGTCCTGCCGGAGAGTCCGTTTCCTATTGATCTGCCTCCCCTTTGGGACACAACACGCTCCCAGGCGTCCCCGACAGTTATGAAAACACTGCCCAGGGAGGAGGCGGCCAGCAAGGAGGGGCCAGGATTACACTGTTTACCAAAGGCTGCAGCACCCAAGCTCAGCCTGCACTCAGCACTCACTGGGGACACTCCCATTCAGGCCCCGGGGGCTCGGCAGGAGCTCAGCCCCTCTGCCCACCCACCTGTCCAACCCAGCCCCATGTGAGTGTAGTGGGGCCTGCATGGTGGGGTCTGGGAAAGGATCCCTGTGTGCAGACCAGTGACGCTCACCTAGGGACACCTAGGGACGACCTCGCCCCCAGGGGACCACAGGCACTCTCTGGAGACCTCTGGTTGTCAGAATGGGGGCTGGCATCCAGTGGGTGCAGGCCAGGGATGCTGCTCCGCACCCTGCAAGGCCCACAACAGCCCCCGAGACACAGTGCCAACGGTGCCAAGTCTGAGAACCCCCGGAACAGACCAAGTCAATGCGTTTTCAGGGCAAATTTAAAATAAACCACTAGTCTGGAATCACCCACTTAAACACGCCCAGCACTTCCTTGAATTTTAAGCCGGATCTAATTAAAAGTCACTTACTGACAAGTAATTACTGAGCACCTCCTCTGTATTAGAATTGATAAACAAACCCCTTCCCTCCCTTCCCCAGGTTCACTTTCCAGGGGAGATGGGAAATTCCCCCAGTCCAAGAAGGGTAGCTGAAAAGCGGGGTCCGGTGAAGAGGAGGCGAAGGGGCTTCGGAGGGACTTTATAAAGGGGGCCCCTGCCCCGACCGGGGAAAGGGCACGGGGGCCCATGGGGGCTCCACAGGGGGGCGGCCCCCTCCCGGGGCCCCAGCCCGGGGGGAATCCTTCAGCCTCCATGCCTGCCTGGATGTGAAGGAGGGAGGCAGCAAGGCCCCCCCTGCCCCCCGGGGGTTCCCATTAATGATCCAGCACCCAAGGGGAGCCGGGGGGGGGGGGGGGGGTCAAGAGTTTGGTGTTTAACAGGCTCAGGAGTGAGGAAGACCCACTGGCCTAAGAAACAAGTGAAGCACGAATCGGAAGTGAACCATGACATCACTACAAAACAGAACCGAGTGCAGCCTGACTTGCGACTTGCTTCCTTAGCGCTCTGCTCACAGACACAGCCAGTTCATGGAAAGCAAGACGTCCACAGAGGGCCCTGCCAGCTGTGTGGGGCCCCCAGGCAGGGCTGTGAGCTGCTCCCCGACTTTGGCAGGACCTCTGTAGGTTCCCTGCCTGGCCCAGGCCGGCCAGCCCCTCCCTGCAGCCTAGCACGGAGCCAGGCGTGGGGACGGACGACACAGACACCAGCCCTCGAAAAGGGGAAAGGACTGGTGCGAAGGTCAAGCATCGTTAAAACGAAGCTGGTCACTTAAGAAGGAGAGAGAAAATGACACCCCTGAGCCGGCTCCTGTCTCCTCCGGGGAGGCCTGGTTTGTTCTCTACACAACAGGCTCTCCCTGCTGTGCAGATGGGGGTCAGCATGGCTGCTACTCCTCTCCTCTCTGTTAGGAATCAGCTCTGTAGCTGTCTGCTCCTATTGACTCGTGTGCCCTTCCTGGGGCGCCGCGCCCACAGGCACTGGCATGTGACCCGCTTCCAGGGCAGGCGTGTGGGCCTGGAGCACAGGTGTCCGCAGGCTGGCCCTGAAGAGGACCATTCCCCACTATAACAGACATTCTTAAATGAGTCCTCTCTGCCAAACCTGACTGATAACAACCCCAATCATCCGAAGGCTGAAGATCTTACGAAGCAAAAGCTCCCAGCCACGCTGCAAATAAAGATTTCTTCCATTTGCCCAAAGGGCTTAACACATAAAACCCGGGTGACTTCTGATCGCTGAGCTCATTAACACATCACTCCTCCCCTCCCACCTCGAGTTCAGCCAGTTCGTGGCTCTCGCCCCAGCCCGGGGCCCTTCCACCAAACAGAGACCCCGTTTACCTCAGTTTCAAAAACTCAAATAAAAAGAGCCGCTGCTGGTTTGCCCAGAAAGCTGATCAGAGCTCGGACGTTCTAAGGGAGCCCGTCTCCTCTTTGGAAGCAAGGCACAAATGACACGGGACACTTCTGCAGAGAAAACCAGGTCTCCTGGAAACGAAGTCAGCCTCCAGGCACAGATCACCTTCCCGGGGCAGCCTCACAGCAGAGGAAGGGGAGCCTGGGACCGCCCAGCAGCAGGTTCATGGGGACTCGGAGGCCGGCCAGGTGGCACAGGCCCGGGAGTGGGGTTGGCCAGCACCCCCTAAAGCAGCGGTTCTCAACCTGTGGGTCGAGACCCCTTTGGCGGTCGAACGACCCTTTCACAGGGGTCGCCTAAGACCATCCTGCATATCAGATGTTTACATTATGATTCATAACAGTAGCAACATTACAGTTATGAAGTAGCAACGAAAATAATTTTATGGTTGGGCCACAACATGAGGAACTGTATTTAAAGGGCCAGAAGGTTGACAACCACTGCCCTAACGGGTCAGCAAAAAAAAAAAAAAAAGTTCACCCGTTTATATTTCAGCAACTACCAACCCAAATCCAAACGGCCCCAGGCTCTAGGACTTTCTTCAGTTGCTCCTGGGGCACCCCACTCCTGCTAGGAAGCCCCAAGGGCCACCCACCACCAGCCCTGTCCGCATCGGATCGGGTGTCTAAGCGACATTTGCAATTCAATAAGCCTGAAAGGGGCCCTGGGGAGCCGCAGGAAAAGACGGAAAAAGTGACCCTCCAACGGAAAGAAACCGCCAATTGTTTCCTGTCGACGGCAATTATTTTTTTAAACACTTTTCCTCAAAGCATTGCTTCTGGTTTATGTGGACAACACAGAAGGAACCGTAGCAATATTGTTATTATTACTATTATTTTAGGACCCCAACAGATTTTTCAGAACAGTCCCTAAGCCCCAATGCCGGGTGGGGCCGAGGAGTGCCCCAACATTCACGGTGCCAAGCCTCGGGCAGAGTCACCCCATTCTTCACTGTTGGGAGTGAAGTTCCGAGCCACCCAAATCCACTGACATCAATCTCACTTAAAACCCCCCAAATACTGTGCTGCGCTAAACGTGTAGCTACAGTTAGGCGCAGCTCAGTAGGGCTGGCGTCATATTTCTCTCCCGTAATCATTTCAAAACATCTCCTCGTTTGGGGAAGGGTTGCAACTTCCATTTCCCAGCAGGTCCTGGATGGAAAATCTCTGAGTATTAACAGGACCCAGTTGAGCTTCAACTGGTTAAAGATCCTTTCTCAACAGCAATTACATTAATTCCATTTTTTTCTCTCATTTAGAGCTAGTCAAAGCGTATCCCACCACCACCACCAATCCCAAGAAGGGAATTGGGTGGAGAGAAATAGCAGTAATATCAGGCGGATCATTTCTAAGACACTGGCTGGAGAAGCCTCCGTGCTCAGGAATCCCCAAGACCAAAGGCCTCCTGCGGCTTTCCTCCCTTCCTGGAAACGTTTACTCTGGAAAAGGGGAAGGGGCGGCCCCGGGTCCTACACAGGCGGAGAAGCAGTAAAGGCTCAGGGAAGACGGGCCAGGATGGGGGAGGTGCAAAGTGTTTCCCTAACAAAGCGCTCCTCCGAGGGGGAGATCTGGAACCAGGTTTGGGAAAAGGCAGCGGGAAAATGGTGTAATCACTCGTTAGTGGATGCTCCCAGCACAGCTTTCTCGCCTCGCACCAACCCAATTACTTTCCCAGGGAGCCTGCCAGGGTTCCCACACTGCTATTTTTAAAACTGACAAGAAACGGGCTTGTCGGATTGTCAGCCCTGTACTTACAGACCCGGGGGTTGCTCGGGCTCGTCCTGACGAGCCGGTGCCCATGGAGCATTAGCTGCTGGGCCGGTGCCCAGCCAGGCGCTCACTTACTCAGGGCTTCCTCTTAGCCTCAGGGCTGGGCTGGAGGAAGGGGGCCCCTGCAGTCACCAGTTCTGGCCTAATGGTAACACCCCCATCCCCAGACTCCACCCAGGCGCCCAGGCCCCCCTAAAGACGGTCAGCCATAAGGAGCAGGAAACACGGATCAAGGATGCACCACCTGCCCCCCCCCCCCAGGGGTGTCTGGGTCTGGGCAGCCCCCACCTTCCCTTAATGAAGTGCAGGCTCACAGGGCTGGGGCTGCCTGCTGCTCTGTGGAGCCCAGGGCACTTCTGGGGACCAGGCCCTGCGGTGGCTAAGGGGTGGCATGAAGGCTGCAGCCAGGAGACCCCCGCCTGCCCGGAGGTACAAGCAGCCAATGAAAACCAGCCTGGCCCACACCTGTACCTGTGGCGGGTCCTGATGGAACAAGTGGAGGGGGAAGGAAAGGCCCAGAGCTAGGGGAGGAAATCAAGAAGACCAGGCTCCTGACTGACTCCAGTAAGGCCTCTACGTTCACTTTTAATATTTGCTGGGCAGGAGCTGGAAACGACTTGTCTTGAAGTCACCCAGACAAGCTGTAATGTCCCTTGTTTATTAAACCTGGCCCTGCCCCATCTGCAGTGGTCTACCTTTTCCCTCCAGTCTCTCCCTGCCCTCCACGTACGGGGCCAATTTTAGATTGTACGTGGGAAGCTCCTGAGGGGGCTGCAGCCCAGCACCCAGGCTCCCTTGGCAGGAGTGAGAGGTGCTGCCCTTCAAACAGGCGAGTAAAGACTTAGCCCAGAGGAATACAGGGCTGGGGCTGCACCCAGGAAAATCCTATTTCCTACTAGGGAAGAGCTTGCAAATAGCAGGGTGGGGATGGGAGGCAGCTCATCAAAAAGGCAATGAGGCCCGGCCGATGTGGCTCAATAGCTGAGCGTGGACCTGTGAACCAGGAGGTCATGGTTCTATTCCCATGAGAGCACATGCCCATTGCGGGTTCAATCCCCGCATGCAGGTGGGGGGCATGCAGCAGGTAGCCCATCAATGATTCTCTCTCATCATTGATGTTCTATCACTCTCTCCTTCTTCCTTCCTCTCTGAAATCAACAAAAATATATTTTTAAAATAAAGGCAATAAGGTCTGAGGACTGAAGGGTTGAGGGTTCAATTCCTGGTCAAGGGCATGTACCTCGATTGCAGGCTCAATCTTTGGCCCCGATCGGGGTACGAGTAGAAGGCAAACAATCAATGTGTCTCTCTCACACATCGATGTTTCTCTCTCTCTCCCTTCCACTCTCTCTAAAAATTAAAGGGAAAATATCCAAAGGTAAGGATTAACAAAAAACAAACAAACAAACAAACAAATAAATAAATATTTTTAAAAGGCAATGAGGACAACCTGCCAATCATAAGTAAACAATCTGAAGGTCTAGCTCAGGGGTGGGGAATGTCTGGCCTGTGGGCCATGTATCATTTGGTCTGGCCCTGCCAAGGCATTAGGGGTGAGTTAATTAAATGTTTGACCAAATTTAGCAGGCTAATTTTTAAGTTGATAATTTTGTATGGCTCTCGAATGATGTTATAAATATCCACATGGCCCTTGGCAGGAGAAAGGTCCCCCACCCTTGGAGCTGCACTGTAGCACGAGGGACACAAATCCCAAGGAGAAACTCAAGCTGAATCCAATAAATTCAGCCAGAATTTTCTTGGCCAAGAGCAAGGGTTTGAGCATCTTCTCAGTTGGAGAACTCAACCTCTGCTGCAAAGTCAGAGCTGCAGACTGCTCCGTGCGGCAGATGCAGGCGGTGAATGCTTCCTGTCGGGTGATGCTGACCTGGACATGCCACCACCTGCCTGGTTAGGGCAGGGCAGGAAAGGCTTCCAGTTAAAGGACAAAACACTTTTCAGCCAGGCTATGCAAGATCCTAGGTGACCCGCCTCAAGTGGAGAAACCCCACCTCCGGCAGGGCCACCCAAGAAACGAGGGCCAGTCGCTGGAAATAACAGATTCTAGGATGCAGGCTGACTCATCTGCCTGGGGACCCACGAGCTTGTTTACTTTCCTCTTCCAATACAAGAAGCCGGTGGTAAAACCTTCGCTGATGAATGAAACACTTCCACCAGAAGACGCCATCAGACAAATGCCCCCACGGGCGTACAAACACCCTGAGGGAGAAGAGGGGGTCTTGGCTCTCACATCTAACCATTGGCTGGTATTCAAAGTGGGGTTTGCATTTCATCAAAATAACCACAGCGCCCCTCCCGGCCTGAGCAGTTCCCAGGACTGCAGCCCAGTGAGGGGGAAAGAGTGTGCACAGCCTCACAAGGCCCCGACCCCCCCAGTTAGATATTTTTATGCACCCCTCTATTGAAGTTTCCAGAAAACACTGCGTTAGGGGTGTTCAGCAAAAGGCCACCAATCTACTGTATTATCTCCTAGGCCAGGATGAAAACACAAAGTCTTTCATCTTGCACTGGGCCCCGGGGAAGCACACACTACAGTCCTTCTATGTCCCTTAATCCTGTGACACAGTCACCTGGAACATCACCACCATCCTAAGGTGAAAAGTGGCCCCATCACCCAGTAAGCGGAGGATCAGAAGCCAGGCCTCTGAGCCGGCAAAGGCGAGGCGGGGGTTAAAAGGAGCTGCTTTTCTGCGTCTGCTGGGTCTCGGGCTTACTGTCTAAGGGGGATCTCCACACACAATACAAACACAACTTCCACAGAGAATGCAAACTTCACCGCAGCAAAAGGACCTACTGCGCGCACCGGCAACACAAGGTTAAGTCATTTATTTAAATGTACGCAGTGGAAGCCTGCGTATAAATTATTAAAACGCAAACGCAAATGGAGAAGGAAAAAATAAAACAAACGAGCTGCTTCTCAAGACCCTCTTCCTCCCACCCCTAGGCCCCCAAATTCTGCAGACCACAACGGGCACAGCAAATGTAACTGGGGTGGCCGCACCGCCAGGCCCAAGCGCCGACGCGCAAGTGCCCGGGCGCCCAGGAAGCCCGGCCCCGCCAAGGACCCAGCCAAGCCGGTGCTTCCGACCGAAATAATTACCGTCTTACACCAATTTGTGCTCCAACGTAAATTAGTAAGTGAGTCAAACGGAGTCTAACTCACTCACAAAGCCCAGATCCCCACACGGCAATTTTGCTAAGCCGGGCGCAGACCGCAGCGCCAGGGGTTCCGGGAGGGCCGGACGCGCCGCCGAGGGACGCGGGTCCCGGCGCAAGTGGAGCTCCCGACCCTAAAAACCCGGGGCTTCGCGGGACGCCAGGTAGCACCACCGGGCACTTGACGCCGTTTCGGGCAAACGCGGGCCCAGGAGGTCGCTCCCAGCAGCCGCAGCTCGGGGATCGGCGCGCGTAATTAGACCGGAGCGCCCCAAACCAGCCCACTTTGGGCAGGCAAACCGCGCGGACACCGCGGGGCGCTACGGCTTCGCCCGGCGCTCGGTTTTCCCACCCGAGGCTGCTCCGTCAGCGACGCAGGTGGAGAGAAGGGGACCCCTGGGACCCAAGCACCCCCACCCCAGTCCGGCCCCGGCGCCCGCCCCGGCTCCGCGGCGCCCCGGCTTGGGCCGCTGACCTGTCGTCGACGTGCAGGACTCGGCGAGCACTGGATGGCGAGCCACGTCTTCC
>NW_005871809.1:50816-57860 GCF_000147115.1 Myotis lucifugus | reverse complement strand
CTTGGCGCCTCTTTGTCACCTGCCGAAACCCGCGGAGCCGGCCCTCTCCAGCCCGGAACTCGCCCGCCTGAGAAGGTCGCCAGAACCCCCAGGGCCCAAGGGTTCTCCTTTCCCCTCTATTCCTCCCCGCTCCCTTCAAAGCTGGACCCGCCCCCAACCTCGGCCCGCTGCCCAGGTGCTCAGGTGCGCGCCCCGCCCCTGACGTCACTTCCGCCGCGCGCCCCGCCCTCGCCGGCCCCGCCCCTGCAGCCGGGCCCCGCAGACCCACCGCGGGACGTGGGCAAAGGCCGGGCGCACAGAGACTGTCACGTTTTAGATCGTTCAGGCAGAGGTGGGAAGTAATTCAGTTGCCGTGCCCCCCCCCCCCCCAGTGCTATCACTTCGCAAAACTGCAAAAAAGGTGGAAAAGTATATTATAACCAAGATATTGACTTTGATACAATCCACCGATCTTAATAAAATTTCCCAAAATTTCCCCGTCCTCCTTTGTGTGTATTAACTTCTATTCAATGTATTGCCTGCGTAGTAGGTTCGTGTCTTTACAAAGAACATTCCATCAGGCAAGGACCCCCGGTGGTCCCTTTATAACCGAACTCCCAAGCCCTAGCTCTCACTAATCTTTCCTCTATTTCTAAAAATGTGATATTTTAAAATATGTTGCGTTTGCACACAGAAGTCATCTAGTGTGGGATCTTGGGGAACTGGCTTTTTCCACTCAGCAGAATTCGTGGGGAATCATGTGTTGCTTTTTTTTTTATGCCAAAGTTTTTACTTTGGAAGTAACTTTTTTTTTTTTAAATTACCCCATCAGCAAATCTAATGTTCCAAAGACAGCAGGAGTTCCCCATCCTTTCCTAGAAAACGGTGTCTTTTTTACGTACAACAAATCGCTTGGAAAGGAAAGATGTTTTTCCACCTTTGGTGGTGGGGGGTGGGGGGAATTTCAGCCTGAATATACCCCACTGTTGAAAAGATATCTGGATCAGAGGTCGAGAAGTGTGATTGCAAACTTCACAGCTAAAAACCACTCATTCCTGTAGGACTGTACGGTGAGTGAAGACTTATTCTTAGCCAACACAGATGAATAATGAGGGCAGGATGGGGCGGTAAAAGAGGGAGCATTTTAATGATATTAACTGTATTTTTGCGTTAGTCACCTGAAAAGCAGAAGTTGATCGTAGCCCTACCTTCCACGGGGCACATGATCATCTTATTTCACAGCCAATAATGAAGCCCCATTTCTGCTCTGTACACAGCCCGGACCTCCCCACCCCCACGGGGCTTCCCTTTGGAGAGTACTCATTGGTGGGAACAGGGCAGGGCTCGTTCCCAGGCCTTTCAGGAAGAACAGGCTGCCACATCCTTTTCCGCATAATCAGGGCATCAAAATGGATCTCCTTGAGACTGTGATGCCCAATGGTTACTTCAAGCTTGTTTGTAGCACATGGGACCAACATTTAAACCAACGTTTTAAAAATCATCGGGATTTTGAGTATATAAAAATAACTTGACATTAACGTCATTATTTCGGTGGGGGGAAATGAATTGACTAGAAAATGAGTCACTTGAGCTGTTTCCTGGATTCAGCTCGGGGCACTTTTCTCTAGACTCCGTGTAGACTCCACAGTCTCAGAAGCATAGGTGACTAACAGTGCACACCAGCCTCGTAAGAAGACACACCAATTCCATTTATTTAACCGTCTGCCTGCTTCACTTGACAACTATTTATGAACTATGTGTTGTAGGCTCAGCATTGGGCTCCGAGGCCAGGGAACCAGATATACATACCGAGGCCTCCAGAGCCAGCCCCCAGGTGCAATCGGAGAGGGGACAACGGTCACCGGACAAAGATCACGGTCAGGGCTGGGTGGACTGGCCAGGCCCCTCCCCCAGACGTGGCCATGTTCCTCACCGGGACCACTCAGCTCACTGAAGGTCAGTTTTCTAATCTCTCAGAGGAAAAGGAAGTCCTTGCAGGGACTGTGAAGACAAGCAGGGTTCTAAACCCTCTGGGATTATAGCAGAGTCCATGTTATTTATGCTAATGGTCACTGGTCATGGCAGGTAAGGTGTATTTTCCAAGTATAAAAGTAACTTCCAGTGGTAATATGTTAATGACTATTTTAGCATTATTTATTTTATAATTCCAGGGGTTAAATCTTCATGGTTACTCTGTGGCCATCTAAGAAACCCCAAGGGAGAGATAGAAGATGTCTGCCCATTGTTGACAGAGAACACTTGGTGTTACGTTAATTTATGAGATTAAAGTGTCAAAAGAGAAGAAAAGATTTAGTCTGATTTTGTTGTGCAAATATTTAACATAATAAAAGCATAGCAAGCAGCAGTGACAAACTAGGTGAAAAGATTTAAAATGAACACAGCAAATAACTTTGTTGAAATAATTTAAAAGACACAAAATATAAAGATCTGTCATTTTTGAAGTGAAGATGTTTTACTATTTGTAACCTTTTAAAAAATAAACCTTAACAGCAGTTTATGTATGAGATTATGCACATACAAGTTACAATTTAAAGCTTTCAATGTTAGCTTTAAAATACAATAAATCTTATCAGAATACTAAATAAAACAAACTGGATATTAAATTGAATTTTCCATCTTAATAAGCTGTAGCAATTTTCTTTTTTTTCTTTTTTTTAAAATATATTTTATTGATTTTTTACAGAGAGGAAGGGAGAGGGATAGAGAGAGTTAGAAACATCGATCAGCTGCCTCCTGCACACCCCCTACTGGGGATGTGCCCACAACCAAGGTACATGCCCTTGACCGGAATGGAACCTGGGACCCTTCAGTCCGCAGGCCGACGCTCTATCCACTGAGCCAAACCAGCTAGGCTGTAGCAATTTTCTTAATAAACAAAGAAACATACATAATTTTGTAAACATTCATATTCTCTGAAATAATTGAGCTCACTAGTGTTAATGGAAACCTTTAATCAAAGCATAATGTCACTTTTAATACATTTTAGGTAAAAACAAAAGTTGACCCAGTTAAAGAAAAACATTAGGTGAATAATAGTGCCTGTTTTGAATCTCGGATGAGGGAGGTGGCCATCGTGAGGATGGATGAATGCGACCACGTCTGACAAGTGCAGGGTGGACGGTGCAAGGTATTGGACAGACGGGGACACCAAAGGGGCTCGAGGCCAGGTGGGTTGGGGCCAGACGCTCAGAGGAGAGACAGCTACCCGCGGGGTGCGCGGCGAGGAGGGGAGGCCCGGCAGGGGGAAATGCCAGCTCCTGGGCTTCTGCGGGCATTTCCCTAAAAACTTCTAAATCCGCTTCCTCCGGCCTCGCGCCCTGGGACAGCGCATCGCAATGGGCGCTGTGTTGTCCGAGCCTCCGGGCGCGCCGGCTGCGAGCGGATGGCCCCTTTTCCACGCAGCCTCTACGCCCCGCGTGGGGACCGGACCGACCCCGCAGGCCACGGAGAAGGCAGGAGCGAGGACCCTCCTGGGGGGGTCCCCTGAAATGGGGGGCCTGGGGTCCCTGCTCAGGATGGCGTGGGCTCCGAGGAGACAGCGCGCTTGCGTGCACCCGGGATAATAGTGCGGGTTATCTGTCACTTGTGGTGGGTGTGCTGCTGGTGAAGTGGAAACCCATCTGTGCTCTTCAGGGTTCCCGGAGCAGCGCGTCCTCCACACAGCCCTCTGGGCGGATGGTCACGTAGGTCCTGCAACCAGTCCAGGACCGACCGACTGTAATAATGCCCGTGCTCCAGGTCCTCCCGCTGGATCAGCCCGCCAGACTGCGCGGTGGAGGCCGGCCTGCTCGCGCCCCGCCCCCTCCTCAGGCCACGCCCATCACCAGGCCTCGCCCCTTCCTCCTCTCCCCTCCTCCAGGTCCAGCCCTCTCCTCGAAGGACTGCTCCTGCTGCAACTCGCTAGGCTGCTTTTGAGAAATTCCTGCGTGATTTGAATGTTATTTGCTCAAAGGACATGCCTTGTTCAGTGCTGCGAGTCTGCACTCATTAACTCTGAAAAAAGTGACTTGGGAGAACAGGGCACCAGAAGCCTGGTCCCTGGCAGGGATTTCCAGAAACACCCCTGGTATTGGGGGAGCAAGGATGTGGGGTGGGGGTGGGGGGGGTTGGAAGGACTGGCTCCACCTTCTGCTTTTCTCAAGCAAATATTTAACACAAACCTCCCTTTTCAGAGACACTTCTCGGGCCCCAGTGGTCCCCTGTCTGCCCTCCCTGGGTGTCTCCTGTAAGATCATTTGTTCCCTGCCCTGGAGACACCCGTCTGGAAGGTCGGGTCTCGTGCAGCCTGGCATTGAGCAGAGCTTGTTGAATTACGTTTACGATATCGCTGTACAGGAGCATTAGGCGGTGCTTGCCGAGTGATACTTAGCTCTACAGGTCCTCTGCCCCTATCTGCATGCCCTGGTCTGTGAGTGTTTAATCCAGGCCCCCTGCTCCCTCATGCTGCTTTCCTCTCTGCCCCGGAGTGATCTTGTCCAGGCCACTGCCTCAGTTTCCATCTACTCAACAAAGACTCCACATTTATATGTCCAGGCCTGATCTCTCCTCCGAGCACCAGACCCCAAAATTCAACATGGATGTCTCAACGGCCCCTTAGCATGTCTGAGAAGAGCCTATACTTTTTACCCCCCAAACTAGTTCTTTCCAGAGACCCCCCATCTTTGTGCATAAGCCATCTTCTATTCTGAAGGCCAAGAACCCCAAAGCATCTGCAGTACCTCATAAACACTCCATCCCATGAGATCCAGTCTACAGCCAACAGCCCCACCCAGACCTGGACAAGAGGCGGGCCTGCCCTGGCCACTCTCCACAGGGCTCCAGTCTAGTCCTACCCATCCACACAGCGCCCAGAGGGGCTCACTGTCCTGGATCGAGCTCTAGGTACCTGTGACCTTGGGATTCCCAGCCCAACTTCCAACCCCTCCATGGGTTCATCACCCAGTGACCCCACGGCTGGGGTGAGTACCCCAAGGCCCAAGGTGTGGCCAGAGGAAGCTGTTTGCAGGGGACATGGGTGGAGCTGCCACATGGAGCTGGGATGCCCACCAGTGGACCTGGAGTCAGAGAATTCCAGTTGGAATCTGGCTCCCAAGTTGCTGTGAGGTTGTGTTTGTCAAAACAGGAGGACAGAATGCATTTTATTTAACACTAGAGACTCAGTGCATGAAATTCATGCACTGGTAGGGTCCCTAGCGGCTGCTGGCTGCCGGCCGGGGCCTCCTTCACTTCCCCCGGCTGGCCTCACCCCCTGGTCGAACGTCCAGACGACCTCCCAGACGAGGGGACAATTTGCACACTACGCTTTCATTATATAGGGTTTTGTTAGCTTGATTTAGAACTTTCAACAATTTAGACATGTGGCCCGTTGGCCTCAATTTGTACCCTTCCCTGGCGGAAATGTCACCAGTCCGGTCACCAAGACACTAGCTCTTCCTCCTTGGAATCTCTCTCTGGACTCCATCTCACACGCCTGCCCCTGGCCTAGGTCACAGTCATTTCCAGCCTGGGTCAAACACAGATATACCGCATTCAGGATGAAATGGGCCTGTCTCTCTATCTTCATCCCCTAGTCCAGTGGTCGGCAAACCTCGGCTCGCGAGCCGCATGCGGGTCTTTGCCCCCCTGAGTGTGGCTCTTCCACAAAATACCGACTTCTGCGCATGGGCCACGAAGTTTCAATCACACTGTACGTGCGTGCCCACATGTGGTATTTTGTGGAAGAGCTACACTGAAGGGGCCAAAGAGCCACATGTGGCTCGAGAGCCGCGGTTTGCCGACCACGGCCCTAGTCTCTGCTGCTCTAGGTTTCCGGGCCGCCCCTCCCCACCCTGCTTCCTTCAGCTCCTCTGACTCAGGCTCCCCAGGGCCTTTGCACGAGCTGTCCTGTCTGTCTGGACAGTTTAGCTGATGATCGGCTCCCACTCAGCCCATCTCTCTGTCTCCCCCCGAAGTCTCAGACTCAGTCAAATTCCTCTGTTACAGGCAGAGGAGTATGTGCTTTATCATCATGTTCATTGGGGGGCTGCTGATTAATACCTGGCTCCTCCACTCTGGGCCCCATGGGGGCAGAGGCGCTTGTATGACCCCACCCCACCCACCTGTCCAGCTTCGTCACTGACCACCCCCACCACCTTCCCTGTTCCAGTCACATTGGCCTTCTTGTTCTTCCAAAACCCACGCATATTCCTTCTCAGACCCTCTGCATGTGCGGCTCTTCCTCCTGGGACACTGGCCCTACTCCTCTGCAGGCCCCACCTGTTTTTCCCTCTTTCTGTTCAATGTCACTGCCTCACCTTGGCTTCCCAGGTGACTTGTTTAAAGCAGCACCGATCCACTCCACCTCCATGCCACCCCCTCTCTGCTGACACCTTAAAGCACTGGTGGTTCAGTTACTCCAGGGAGAGGACTGCTTGCGTGGCCTCTAGAGCGCCCCCGTGGTGCCTGGGTGGTACAGCAAGTGATCCCTAAGTGGTTTCCAAACGCCCTCCTCCCACACAGGGCACCCTTGGTATGTCAGTAATCTTCCCACAGCGTCCCTAGGCCCAAAGGAATGCCCAACAGTTTCCTTTATTGAGTTAGTTAGGATTAAACCACTTAAAAAGTGTTTATGGGAAAACAGTCGGCAGTTCCTCAAAAAGTTAAGCATAGTATTACCATACTAGAGGCATGAAATTCGTGCAAGAGTAGGCCTTCCTTCCCCTAGCCGCTGGCACCAGCTTCCCTCTGGCACCCGGGACCCGGGCTTCCCTCGCAGCCCCGGCTTCGTCCAGAAGGTCGTTAGGTCTAATTAGCATTTATGCTTTTATTGTTATAGACTAGAGGCCGATGCTCTGTCCACTGACCCAAACTATCTAAGGCCTGGTTTATTTTTACAGAACATCTGGGGAAGATCTGACTACTTGAAGTGCTCACTGGGAACAGCTGGCTGCCCTCTCTGGCTCGGAGGTGAGTGGTGATGGCAGACTCTCATCTCCGTGCTCTGGAGTGACGCAGCTACAAACACAGAACGCCAGGACTGACAGCAGCGGCAGAAGCCGGGAGAGC
>NW_005871809.1:46870-49686 GCF_000147115.1 Myotis lucifugus | reverse complement strand
CACACCCTGGTGGCTTTGCCAGATTCTCAAGGCCGCTTGCCCCACGGGGTGGCCACCTGCCATCTGTGGGCTGAGTGTGGAAACTGCAGCCGTGGCCACTGGGGAATCAGGATGGCCCGACAAGTGAGCCAGCCGAGCCCCCACCACATGGTCACTGATAGATATTTGTGGCGCGCCTGCTCTGTGCCAGGCACAGCCCTCATCACCGATGGCCCTGCCCTCCTGCGCCTCTCAGTCCAGGCCTCAGTGAAAGCCCCGGGCCTCAGCCTGATGGGAGCAGACAGCAGGGTGCAGCAGCCAGGGCTGCCCGGGGCACCCCTGGGCTCTCTTGCCTCAGTTTCCCCTCTGTTGAAGGAGGAAGTTCTGCTTCACCAAGCTGTGGGGATAAGGTCCTGTGTCCTCAGAGCAGTACCTGCACGTGTCCTGCGTGCGTGTCCGCTCTGTCTTCTTCCTTCAGTCCGGGCTACTTTCTGGGGCTCTCAGTGAGGCACTGGAAACATCTAATCTGCCATTAATCCCATCTGCTAGATTTTCCTACCAAAGTGGACAAATATAATAACATCAAATTATATTCACAAAAGAGCAAGTTATAGGCAAGTACATAAGGAGCTCCATTTCTGTTAAAATGTTATACAAACTTGTAAAAGCAGAAGATTGGAAGCAACCCAAATCCTCATTGATGGGGCACTGAGTGAGTTATCACCATTCACCAACATGAAGGAATACTATGCAGCCATGAACAAGAGCACAATCTCTGCATCGATCACAGAGGTCCCTGTGAGCAGAGTAAGGTGGAGGAGAGCTCAGATGCACATTATTGTTTATCCAAGACAGATGAGAACTGGGAAGGCAGCCAGCTCTCTGTGTCTGTCTTTCTGTCTATCATCTATATACTATCTATCTGTATATTTATATCCATCTGTCTGTCTATCTATCTATCTATCTATCTATCTATCTATCTAGGCTGCTTCTATTTGAAAAGTAAGCATTCAGAGACTAAGCCATAAGTATTTTGGTGGGTTTTTTTTTCAAATGTTTGTTTTCTTTTTAAAAAATATATTTTTATTGATTTCAGAGAGGAAGGGAGAGGGAGAGAGAGACAGAATTGTCAATGATGAGAGAGTATCATTGATCAGCTGCCTCCTGCATGCCCCCTACTGGGGATTGAGCCCATAACCCAAGCGCGTGCCCTTGACTGGAATTGAACCCGGGACCTTCCAGTCCGCAGTCCAACGCTCTATCCACTGAGCCACACCAGCTAGGGCAGCCATAAGTATTTTGAACGGTACCTGCGGGGATGGAGAGTAGAAGGACCTGGAATAGAAACACACCTTTGTTGTATAGACGGGAACCATGCAAATATTCTGCTTACTTGTAAAACGAGTTGACTTAAAAAGCCATCCCTAAATACCAGAAATAAAATAAGACAAAGAACCAAATGTGTATCCAGTGGGCGCCTGGCCAACCAGAGCTATTCCAAGTGGCTTTAAAGAGTGGGCATTTGAAAGTCACCCCTCGTGGGAAGGACACTGAGGACAAAAAGAACTACAAAAATGAAAGGATGCCTTAGAGCAGCGGTTCTCAACCTGTGGGTTGCGACCCCTTTGGCGGTCGAACGACCCTTTCACGGGGGTCGCCTAAGACCATCCTGCATATCAGATATTTACATGACGATTCATAACAGTAGCAACATTACAGTTATGAAGTAGCAACGAAAATAATTTTATGGTTGGGTCACAACATGAGGAACTGTATTTAAAGGGCCAGAAGGTTGAGAACCACTGCCTTAGAGCTTTTCCAGGGACCACGCTGTGGGTGCCATTATTGGGACTGCAGTGTAAGTGTGATTTTCAGGGTCTGTCATTACCTGTGTTCTGGGGAGTGGGGAGCTTTGGTGTGAGGAGCTCTGCACTTGAAAGGGAACTATTAGCACAGAATAGCCAGCAAAATTAATAAAAATGCATAATGCAGACACGCTGTAAATGGGCCACTCTTCATCGTCATCTAAGTACATATTGTAGTGGGCGGCTTTCTCTTCCTCCTCTGTACCTCCTGCCAACCGATTTTCTGTAAACACAACAGCCCCATTTCTAGCAAAATGGCATGTATTGTTTAATGCAGCCAAAGTCTAGGCCATTCTAAGAACAAAAGGTGAGACATATTATTCAAAGTTTACTTAACAGTTTCTTAAAATGCCAACTACCTCCCCAACTGATCAGTTACTTCCCTCCATAAGCAACAGTGAGATTATCATGATTTCTTGGTGTGTGTTTTTTTACTATTAATTTCCAAGGTCAGTAAAACATATTCATTTTTCCATAGTCACATGTCATTTTAAAGTTAGAACTAATAAAATAGGTTCTGCAGAAGCCAGGGTTTTCGTGTTATAGCAAGAGCCTTAGTCTGACTCCCCATGGGAGTTCTGGAAGGTGCGTGCGGGAAGTCACCTGCCGCGTCCCAGCAGGTGGGCCAGGTGACCTCCCCTGTGCTTCTTATGGAGCACACCGTTCCCAAGCTGGAGGAACTCAGATGAAAGCGACTTTAATTAATGTAATCTTTACATTATTTTCAAACACATCTCCGCTTTGTGACTACTCATTGCATCTGTAATTTAAAGCTTAAACAAACGATCCATTATTTAAACACTCGTTTTTCATGTGTTGAAGGTAAAGTCAATATTTATTATTAAAGAATATGGCTCAAATATAAGACCGATCTAGTGGGAAGCAGGGAAACATCAAAGGTATGACTGTAGAATACGAACAAATGAAGTCATTTCTACGAAACTTTATCTCAGATCGCCCTCCTCCTAAGGC
>NW_005871809.1:43184-46326 GCF_000147115.1 Myotis lucifugus | reverse complement strand
AGATGGCGCCACTTTCTAACCAAATTTCACATGTGCGGCCCCGTACCGTATCCCATTAGAGTCCAAGTGCACCGCAAACAGTAAATTTTATACAATCCTGTTATAATGCCCAGTTATCCATTCCCCTAAGCCACCGCCATAAATTAACCTTTGTCTAGAGACAATTATTTTATATAAAACATATATTCATATTTGATTATATATAGTATATATATATTCATATACATATATACATATTTACATATAAATAAATATATAAAATATACCTATGATTGTTTTTAACAAAAATTAAAGGACTTCATTTTTTTAGAGCTGTTTTAGGCTTACAGAAAAAATTACACAAAAGTGACAGAACTTCCCATAGACCCCTCCTCTCCCAGGGCCCTTCAGCCCCGGCCACAGTTTTCCCTATTATTAACATTATTAGTGTGGTACTTTGTTATAATTTACAAACCAATATTGATAAATTGTTATAAACTAATAATTTAAAATTAACATTTAAATTGAGGAAACTAACATTAACATTTAAATGAATTAAACATTGAATGACTGTTTAAAAAGCTTCCCTTTCTCCACATCTTTAGATAAATTTTTAAAGACTTTCACTTTTTTAAAAATGAAATCATTATTGTTGAAAGTGTTACATATTTTCCCCTTTTTGCCCCCATTGACCACTTCTAGCCCACCCCCCTTCCCTCCCTGCCCCCCATCCCCCACCCCAGGCCTTTACCACCCCCTTGTCTGTGTCCATGGGTTATGCATATATGCATACAAGGTCTTTGTTTGATCTCTTCCCACACACCCACCCTCCCCCGCCTTCCCTCGGAGATTCCCCAGTCTGTTCTATGCTTCTATGTAAAGACTTTCACTTTCAGTGGAAATAATTTTTTCTGCAACTAGCTGGTACCTGAGTACAGTTCCACAGCGTGCAGAACAGGCAGAGATGCGTGCGTGAGAAGGAGCGAGCGCACCGAACCGGGTAAATATTGACAGGGCAGTCCCTGAGGAGCCGGGCAAGGTGCAGTCCCCCAGCCCTGCTGCTCCAGGTGCAGAGTTCGAGGAGACACGCCTGCCTGTGGGGCCAGGGAATTCTGTCCGCCTGCCTGGAGGTTCTTCTGGATCTATTACATAAAAACTACCCGTGTGCTTTTCTTCAAGTCAGTAAAGATTCATGTTGTAGTTAAGTACTCAACACCTGGCGCACGCATGTTTTGCAGGGTTACTACCGATGTTCCCTGGTCAAAGCCCACCTCCAGGATCTCTGTCCGTCTTCTCATCTGTGTCTCTTACCTGTTATCACAGAAACCACGACGGAGGGAAGGCCGTGCACCTCCGAGGGGAGACATTTACACGGACCCCGGGCACACTGGGCAGCTCTGCGGCTAACAAATAAATCAGTGGGAACATTAAAACAATATGTTGTTTTTATTCAGGATTTTAACTCTTCAGTTTGCAAAACAAATCAAAAGCCTCTGCAAGCAGACACTGTAACATTTGTAGTAGTATTACTTATTAAAAGTGTGAAATATTTTAGCCTACAGCCCAAATGGGCCCGGGCTTCCAGGACAGGGGTCAGGGGTGAGTGTGTGCCTTGCGGAGCTGGCTTCCGATGCCCTACCCAGAACTGATGAGGGACGGCCTGCCAGGATGGGCAGTCCCAGCCGGCAGGGGCTCTCCCTGGCAACTCAAATGTATGGGAGAATGGAGTGCCCCCCACACCATGGCTGGGCACAGGGTCAGAGGTAGGAAGAGAGAGAAATTGTGATTGTTATGAAAACCTTCCATTTTTCTATGCTAAACTGTCCAGCATCAAATCACAGGCCATGTGCCAACAAATGAAAACAACATAAAAACAAAACACAACACCTCATTACAAGGAAATTCAGAATATTAAGAGTTAATTTTTTTTAAAAAAAAGATGAATTCTTCAACTTTTCTAGGGATTCATCTGTTTTTCTTTCCTTGGCTACGTAGACTTTAATTAACCAAATTATAAATTTTGACTTATTCTTGCCCTTTTCAGAGTAGACTACTACATAGTTATAAAATGACATATTTTTAAGTCTAAAATCTCCCTACGTGATCTGTGCTTATAGGAAAAGTACAAGCAACTAACTTGGCATGCTTTCTGGCCCGGCTCCAAAGCAAACTCTTACTGGCAAAGTATTTGCTGCAATACTGAGAGTACATGCCCTACAATTAAACATAAACTCATAGGTAAGTATGGTTTAATGAAAGATTCTTAATAGAATTCATATATTCCCTGGAAACCTATAAGAGATAAAAGTAAATAACAATGAAGCCCATGTACAAAGCAAAGAGTTGAGCACAGATGGGAGGAATTTAAATAAAATAAAATTGCAATAAAAACTGCAATTAAGAAAGTAAATAAATAAATAAACCCTGCAATTTAAATACAAAATCGCAATAATAATCAGCAAGTATATTTCAGAAGATATGCCTGCCTATACTCTAAGTACTAATGTTAAACATTTATTTGCAAAGACAAATTAAATGAATATTAAAGATAAAAAACTATTCTGAAATTGCTAACTGAAAATCTTGAAGTTGAGGTGTGTGAGAGATTGTGTGTGTGTGTGTGTGTGTGTGTGTGTGTGTGTGAGGGGGGGGGAGGGGAGAGAGAATGTGTGAGATTATGCATATGACATAGGGCTGCATAGAAGAAAATATTTTCTTATTTACTGATGTTTTCTATGGAAGAAGCTTCCTATGCACAGGCCTCCACTTGGAAAGCAGAATTGAGTGGATTTTATTATAGGTCATGAGAGTCAAGCCATGTCCTGCCTGATCTTAAAATGTGCCACACCTGCATTCTTCCCATTTAGAAATGGAGAAATCAAGGACATTCTGATTCTTTCTGATGCAACAGAGATATTTGGAACCAAGCAGCTTATAGTTTACTAGAGGCCCGATGCACGAAATTCGTGCATGGGGGCGGGGGGCCTCAGCCCAGCCTGCACCCTCTCTAATCTGGGATCCCTCTCACAATCCTGGACCGCTGGCTCCTAATCGCTCACCTGCCTGCCTACCTGGTCACCCCTAACTGCCCCCCTTGCCAGCCTGATCGCCCCTAACTGTCACCCCTGCCGGCCTGGGTGCCCCCAACTGCTCCCCCTGCTGG
>NW_005871809.1:32926-43084 GCF_000147115.1 Myotis lucifugus | reverse complement strand
CCCCAATTCCCCCCCCCCCCCCCCGCTGGCCTGGTTGCCCCTCATGGCCCCCCCGCCAGCCTGGTTGCCCCACGCAGCCTGCTTGTTCAGTTGTTTGGTCGTCTCTCACTAACCCCCCTGCTGGCCTGGTCATAGGCTGCCATCTTGTGAGGGTGTGAGGGTTAATTTGCATATTACCTCTTGATTATATAGGATGAGAAAGGGCCACAAGCCTCCCACATCAGTATAAAATTAGGAAGGTTTCTAAGTTGATGCTTCAGAATAGTGCTAAATTCTTTTCTTGCTACTGTACCCCGAGAGCCCAATGTCACCCTGATTCCTTACATAATCTGAGACTGCCCCAAATTTGTCAATACAAAAGAAGTTTGTGACCCATAATCACCCAAAGCTATAAGATATGAAAGACAAATGCCTATAAAGGCATCTTAGGTTTTTTGGTAAATGCCTTTCCTCATCCCTATATCCAGAATAAGAACTTCCATAGCATAAAGGTGCCAAGGAATTTTTAATCTAGGATGAAGCTATTCATTGGGTGGTTATCCAAAAGTACACACATTAGATTGCTAAAGAAAAAAAATCTATTTCTTTAAACAAATGCAAAACAATAACCATAAAAAATACGCCATTCTCTTTAAAAAATTCTAAACCTTTCTAAAACCTTCAATTTCTGAACTTTTATTTCCCCTATCCTACAATAAGTAATGCACATTCTAAACCTTAAAAGAATAGAATAGAATAATTATTAAATTCCTCCCATCTGTGCTCAACTCTTTGCTTTGTACATCAAAATAGAATAATTTGAAAAAGCCCTTCTAGCACCTTGCAAAACGTGTTGTCACAGTGGCAGCTGGGAGGACAGCGAGCTATGCACGCAGCGGGCGAGGGCATCTGCCCGGACTCCGAGCCCACTTGACGTCAGCGTTAAAGTCGTTAGTATGAGACTTCATTGCATAATGACACGACGATGTTGGTGTCACAGTCTTGTCAATTCAACTCAACTCTAATAGAAGTTATTAAAGACTAAACTGCAAAGATTGAGTGATTATCTGCCAACCTGTCTGGAACAGTCGTACATCCAATATCCATGCACAGAGTCATCACCTAACTTCAGATTCCAAAGGAAGGACCGGTTTATAGCATTGACTATGATTCAAAAACCTTCAAAACTTCAGGCTTTTAATGTCCTAATTGAATCCGACCACAGAAAAAAACGATAATGCAAGAATATTTCATTCGTTACAAGAAGAAAAAAAAGTAATCGACTTACTGCCTTCTGGAACCTATTGTTTCACAAGATCAAAAACTTATATTTTTGGAAAGCATTCCTGGGCAAGAAGGGCAAGCCGCAACCTTGTCCCGAGGGTGTGTCCCTGGCCCGACCCTGAGGGCGCGTCCTTGCAGATTATAAAAGGCTCCTTCAGCTGGGCCGTGGGATAGAGGCGATGTTGCTGTTTGCAAGGCCGCCCCAACGTGGAAGACGGATGATTAACGTAGCAGTATTTACAGTCTGTCTCCTGGAGCCCTGTATTCACAGCAGCTCAACAGGAAGAGACATGGAAAGCACACATGGAAGATTGTGATTCGCATCCCGAAGGTGTCACTTACCGTCTAGTGATGATGGGACGGTAATGACGGAATTTGTCACTGCTGGCACATGCTCTTCTTTGTCACTGCTGGCACATGCTCTTCTAAAGAACCAGAAAAGCCGTGGCTGGTGCTGCTCAATGGTTAGAGCGTCTGCTGGTGCACCAAAGGGTTTGATTCCTGGTCAAAGGCACATACCTGGGTTGTGGGTTCACAACCCGCCCCTGATGGGCCCATGTGGGAGGCAACCAATCAATGTGTCTCACATCGATGTCTCTCTCTCTCTCTCTCTCTCTCTCTTTCTCTCCCCCTTTCCTCCTTCCCTTCTACCCTCTCTCTGAAAAGCAATGGAAAAAATGTCCTCAGGTGAGGATTAACAAAAAATAACAATAATAAAAATAAAAGAACCTTAAAAGACTAAGAAAAATGTGCAGCATGTGGTAGGTCCAAGATCAGCTCAGTACTTAAAGTTGTAGAATCACTCAGACTTGACGCTTTTGGATGCCGGAGAGGTTAACATTTTACATTCCTCTGAAAAGCTGATCATTAAAGAAATTAAGTTCAAAGTTTATTATATGCTGAGATAGAAAATGAAACCACAGAGTTGCCCTGTTTTTGTACAAGAACAAGAGATGGAGTGGACCGCACACAGACAAGCATGGTGTTGATGTGCATTAAGAACAGAGCCCGCAGGGAGCAGCAGGCGCCTCCCCTTCGCTGTGCTCGCTGCTCAGAAGCGTGTGAGGGCTCTGTTTCGGGCAATGTTCTTTGTGCAGGACCTTTGGGGGGGGGGCATCGTGTACTGTCCCAGGAGCCACCCTTTATTCCTGTGATAGACACAGGCCACCGCATGACTAGACACATGTGTTCCTTCCTCAGGTCAAAAGGAAAGGGATTCAGACACATCATTGTTTTATCCATCCCGGGAAAGCAAGGAGTTTTCAAAGGCCATCATCCCAGTGATGTTCTGGGAACTTTATCCCCGAAGACAGTACAACAGTCAACACATTCTAGAAAATCTCTACGTACCCAAGTCACAACGCGAGGTGAGGTGATTTTGGAGTTTCTAAGTCACGGGGCTTCAGTCACAGCGGACCCTTCGCTAGGATGTGCACAGTGATACCGCAAATCGGGGTTTGCAGCCCATCTGTGGGGCCCTCGAAGGTTGACACAGAGGAGGAAGCATCTGGAGAAGGTGCTGAAGGACCAGGGCTGGCCCAGGACTCAGCGTGTGGGTTTACAAAGTGAAAGGTTGTTAGACGGAAGGTTATCATCAGCTCTTCTTCATCTTTTTATTTATTTATTTTTTAGCACGCGCAGAACAGCAAGGCATATCCTCCATCATCTTACGGGACGGTGTTCCTGGACGGGGACCCTTTGATGACCGTGTGATGGTGGAAAATCTTTCACTCGCCGCACTACTAATAAAATCAATCAGGTCTGGGGAAGGCACACGATGTCTCTGTTCTTGGTTTGGAGTAAAGGCACCAAGTCACAGCCGAAGGCTATGAAGCTGGAGTTGGTCCCAAGCTGAAGAAAAGGACGCCTCACTCAGCTGAGTCACTGGAGCCCAAGTGGACGTTCTCACAGCCATTTGCCCTGCGGCCTCGAGGTGCCGCAAGCCCCGCAGAGCCAGAAGTCTGACTGTGGCTGGTGAATAATGGGTTAAATCATTCCGGCTCTGACCCCACTTGAAGGCAGGTGTGGGGTGGGGGGTAATTATAGCCAGGGCTCCCTATGGAGCCACAGATGACACAGTCAGTTAGGAGCCCGTAAAGTCATTTACTGTTTTTGTTGTTGCCTTTTAAGTGAAAAAGGAAAAAGTATAGGCCTCTAGTTAAAAAAATAAAAATAAAAATCCACAATTTCTCTAAAAATTCTCACACTGTTTTCAACACAAGAAAAGAGACCCGACTCCACACACAGGACATGGCTGATTCATGAAGATGAAGCTTTGTGATGGTCATATCGCGCTGGGGTGTTGGGAACCCCCTCATCCCACAATGAGTGACGCCATCTCAGAGCTAATGCAGGTACAGGCCCTGCCAGAGCTATTGTTCTTCTGATTCTAACCTGGTGTGCTGTTCACTGAAGTACGATTTGTTTCAGTTACATATTTTTTGCTGCTTTTAAGATGTGTCTAAGAGCTGAAAATCTAGCCACTCACATTTCAGCTCTCACATTCTAAAGAACTGGAAAACTCACTGTCCAACCGACCAGAAAGATAACCGAGTGCAATAAACAAGATCTTTGCTAGGGACACCATGATTCTAAGAACACGGGTAATTTTTTCCACTGTGGTATTTTTGGGAAATTTCCACTGTTCTTTTTAAAAAATATGTTTGTATTGATTTTAGAGAGAGACAGGGAGAGGAAGAGAGAGATAGAAACACCGCTGAGAGAGAAACATCAATGAGAGAGAAACATCACGGAATGGCCACCTCCTGCCCACTTCCCTACTGGGGATCGAGCCTGAAACCCAGGCATGTGCCTGACTGGGAATCGAACTGGCAATCTCCTGGTACATGGGTCAATGTCCAGCCCCTGAGCCACACCGGCTGGACCCGCTGTTCTTTTATTTCCTCCATCAGGAGTCTCTCACAGGCCGGTACAGGGAGGTCCTGGAGAGCTGTGTAGGAAAGACCAGGATGTGTGTGGGCAATCCACATGGAAGTCCGGGTTTCCAAAAGTCTGTGAAGACTTAGAAATTTCATGTGATCATTCCAACTAGATATAATAAATTCTGGTGTTTTTTAATGTTTCAAAGCTTTGGCAGTCAAGGGAGTGTGTTTTCCCTAGCACTTAGGGGAAACACCTTCACACAAGCTCAGTAAAAGGGCGGAGTCCTTCCTTTCCACGAGGCATCTGGGCCGGGCAAACTCTTCTTCTCATGTCCCAAAACTACCATCTCAGATTTTAGGTTTTGCTCTTAGGATACAGCACACGTGGTTCTGACCACCTCTGCACCCAGAACACTAGTTCCCGGCTACACAGCCACACTTGAAACGACTCGGCGCCGGCTCGCAGGCAGCCCCACAAGCGTCCCCAGGTGAGTCTACCCCCCACCTTACCGTCTGGCCATCGCACTCCTGGGCATCACCCGACAGAAGTGCAAACGTATGCACACACAACTATGACCACACCAGTGTTCACAGCACCTTTTATCTTCAGAGGCCCAAATGGAAACAACTCAAAAAGTCCTTCAGTGGGGGATGGGCTAAACAAACTGTGCATCCACACAACAGACTCCGCAACAAAAGGGAACAAACCATGCAGGTAGCTCTCAAGGGTGTGATGCACAGTAAGAAACAGCCAATCTTCTCCAACCCCAGGAGGGGGCGTGCAGGAGGCAGCCGGTCAATTATTTCCTCTCATCATTGATGTTTCTCTCTCTCTCTCCTCCTCTCCCTTCCTCTTTGAAATCAATGAAAACATATATTTTTTTAAAAAGCCAATCTTAAAAAAACAACATACTTAGTATACTGACGGTGATGATACACAAACCACAAGTGATGAACTTGCACAGCATTACACACACACACACACACACACACACACACACACACACAGTCCCTCGGTTGCTGTAACAGAATACCACCGACTGGGTAGCATATAAAAACCCCAGAAATGTACCTCTCACGGCTCTGGAGGCTGGAAGTCCAAGATCAAGGTGCTGGCAGATTTGGTGTCTGGCGAGGGCCCACTCCTGGTTCACAGATGTGCCTTCCCGCTGTCCCCTCACGGGGGGAGGGCTGGGGCTCTCTGGGGGCTCTTTCAGAGAACAACGACCCGTTCCTGAGGGCCGCCTTCACGGCCTGACCACCTCGCAGAGGCCCTACCTTTGTGGGTGAAACTCTGGCTCAGGCCACGCTCCAGCTGTCACGCAGGGGACGACGCACTGGCATTCCTGAGGAGCTGGGTCCCCTGCGTGGAACAGGCCGAGTCCAGCGAAATCCCAGGTCCTCCACCCTCCCTCTCCCTGGGGAAGTGTGCTGGGCCAGGCTCTCTGTGAAGGCACAGGCGGGTCCAGGCCCCATTGGAGGGGCACTGGCCCCTGGGGGTCTCACCTTTTTTTCTGGAGCAACGGTGGGAAGCAGACCTGTCAATGGGGAGAGAGCGGGCTGTGCGGCTCCGAGGCGGCGTGGGTGTGGAGTGCCAGCGCCTGCCCCTGGGACGGTGGGGCCCAGGAGGAGGAGCCTCAGCTCTGTGGGGAGCAGGGCGCAGGTGGGAGGGCTGGTCCAGCCAGCTCTGTCCAGGCAGCTCAGGGCCATGTCTGGTAACTGCTCTGACTGCATCACCACCCAAGTATGATCATCCGGCCCTGCCACTAAAAGCAAGGACCCCTTGATGCTGATGCACTCAAGCAAGACATAAAAACTGAGGAGGAGCCCTGACTGGTTTGGCTCAGTGGATAGAGCTCAGCGTGCGGACTCAAGGGTCCCAGGTTCGATTCCGGTCAAGGGTATATACCTTGGTTGCGGGCACATCCCCAGTAGGAGGCGTGCAGGAGGCAGGTGATTGATGTTTCTCTCTCATCGATGTTTCTAACTCTCTATCCCTCTCCCTTCCTCTCTGTAAAAAATCAATAAAATATATTTTTAAAAAAACAAAAAACAAAAACCTAGAGGCCCAGCACATGAAATTGCGAGGCCCTGCCCACCAGTGCACGCTTCCCCGCCCTCGCCACCTGCCCACTGCCCCATCATGGCTCCAGAGGAGAGCATGGAAGCCCGTCAGAGTCTGGGGCGCATCATGGGATCCTGAGTCAAGTCCCCGCCCACCCACGTGCACCTCAAAATTGTGTGAGACCCAGACCCGGCCAGCACCCCCACATTGGGCTAGATCCAGACCCGGCTGGTTCCACCCTTGTCAAGCCCCGCCGGGTGGGGAGGGGGGGGGATGCAGCCTCAGATCCCCTGGCCCAGCACCGGGGGAGAGGGGAGGCTTGAGGTACCCCAGCCTGGGCCGGGGCACGCACCTTGAGGTCCCTGTCAAGCCTGCCAGGTGGGGGACACAGCCTGAGGTACCTTGTCAAACCCCACCGGGAGGGGGGCGCAGCCTCAGGTCCCCCATCAAGCCCTGCTGGGCAGGGGGTGCGGCCTGAGGTCCCCCGGCCCGCGGTGAGGGGAGCAGCCTGAGTTCCCCTGGCCCAGCACTGGGGCAGGGAGGTACACCTTGAGGTCCCCTGTCAAGCCCTGCTGGGCGGAGGGCGTGGCCTGAGGTCCCCTGTCAAGCCCCACGGGAGGAGGGGGGCCGCAGCCTCAGGTCCCTGCTGATTGCTCATTAAGGCTCGTTATGGGAACTCGGCCTCCACTGTGCATGCAGCCATCTTGTGTTAAGGAAACCCCTGCCTCCGCTGTGGGCACCGCCATCTTTGTGGTGGAGTAACGGTCAATTTGCATATTCCCTCTTTATTAGATAGGATGCGTCCACTACTTGGAACAGGGATTTGAGAGAGGGCCAGCGATTGAAAAACACAGGTCACAGCACCTTTTATTTTTCATTAAACAAACTGATGGGACATAAAATACACTAACTTCTCCAAACAGTCTTAATGAACTTCAAAACCAATGGCAACATCCCAACAGCACCTCCAGGTGGGAAGCAGGAGCCTTACACCTTTGGACACGGTAGCTGGGGAAACACGCGTGTAGCTGGGGAAACACACGTGTAGCTCGGGAAACATGTGTGCAGTCCGTGACTCTGCCTCCCACGCCCGGATTCTCCAAAGCGGTTTCCTGTGGGACCCAGAGGTGGCGCGTGCAGAGAACAGGTCCCAGGGGACAGCCGATCCAGAGGCTCAGTCCCTTCCTGCCGCCGGGCTCAGAACTCAGGAGTCAGAATTGGAGTCCAACTCCCCAAGGTTCGCGCCATCTTGTGGCCCAGAATGACACAACATTACAAATCCAGAGGCCCCCAAATAAATTCTCATGATTTATTAATTTAGAACAACCGAGATGGATTCACAGAGTCTGGTGGCCACAAAGGCTGGAGCTAATTGGCTTTTGTGGCTACAGCTGTGCAACTGGGATCAGTTAAAAAATGAAACATTCCTGCCAGTGAACAGTGATACAGGCGCAGAACAATCTACAGTCAATGACTCGGGCTGAGCAGAACTTGGGGTTCTAGTTCCCCAGCTTCTTCCACATGCACTCAGAGAGCAACTGTCTCAAGACACCTGAACCCATTCTGCCTCAGGCAGCAACCCTATGAAGACCAAATCCATCCACGGGAAACTCAGGACTCCACCTCACTTTTATGTGGAGTTCTCACTTATTATAACAAGAAGTGTTATTATTCGTCCGTTATTTAAATGAACAGTGGTAGGACACCAGGCCACACAAGCTACGTTAGGCTCTTCAAGAACATCCGGTGCATTCTTACTCTAGGCACAAACACAACTTCTTTAAAAAAATAAAACTGTGATTTAAAAGGCCTTTGCTTCACAAGGAAGAGTAAAAGGGAAATGCTAGCCGATGTTTGATCATGTCTGTTTTGTTTTCTTTACTTGGTCATTTGCCCTTTATATTCTACAAATGCAAAAAGAAATTGTCAGTGTGTTGGTGATACTTAAAAAATACCTTAGGAACCCTGGCATTCTGGGCAATTCCGTGGGTACCTGGACCCCTTACATTTGGAGAATGGAGACAATATTTCAGAAAATCTATCACCCCTCACCCAAATTCCTTTGAAGAAACTATTATGTAAAAAGCAGGTAATTATATACATAAATAACATAAAAATAACTATCATAAATTAAAAAGTCAAACAATCTCCCACAGTTACTTCAACCACACGAGGCGAGAGCTGGGAGTGTATGAATGAGCTGTGTGGAGGAGGGGGACTCTACAGGCCCTTCCACTGCCGCTGGGTGAGGAGTCCCCTCAGTTCGTGAAGGCGTGTATTGCACAAAACAAACTCTAGCCCTGTCCTCAGAATCTCGCCATGCGGAACAAAGCCAAGCGCTGAGAAAATTCATCGTCCTCAGCCTCACCGGCAATATCATTTAGCTCCTGCCGACTCCTATTCAGTCTTTCTTCAAGAGGATCTCCCAAATCATACAGGGTCTGGGGCAGAGTGAGCAAGGACAGATAAGGCAAATTTATCATTTCATTTTGGACAGCATTAAAAATATTAGGAGAGTAGAAATCAAACTTCGTTCTGTTTCTCTGGCTGAGGCAGGAGGGCGGGCTGCTGGTGGGCCTCAGCCTCGCCCACCACCTGGGATGGGTGCGCGGATGAAGGGCGTGTCCCGGGAAGCAGATCTGGTCGCTACTCAGCACGCTCATGGGCGCATTAGTGGCTCTCCTGCTGAACTAACCTCTGCTTTCCTTACTGCCTGGCAGGAAACAGCAGTATCACTGTGTCTTACAAAAACCTATGCTTTCCAAGCCTATTCCACATTTGTATAGAAAACTGATCTTGAACCACATCAACCTTTGGAATTGAAGTTTAAACAGAAGAAAACACATGAATTTCTTCCCTGTTCTTCAGTTCAGGGGGTTTTGGCTGAGCCTCTGTCATGATAAATACATGTGGTGGCAGGGAAGTCATTCCCAAAGGTGCCACCAGCACGGGAGCATGAAGCTTCCTGTTGCCCACAACTGTGTGCCCCTTTGCATCGGGGCAGCTGTGTAGACTGGACATGGACCAACCGTCCTACAGTGCAAATGACTTTTGCATGTTAAAATAAAAAACAAAAAAACATGGCCACAACGGAGTTTTGAATACATAATATATGCTTGAAATAAAGTAAAAAAAGAAAAAATGATCCTAAAAATCAATTAAATTACGAAGAGGCCTTTATGCCTGAGTCAGCGACCTCATGACCCCTGGCACGGGATGAACCGGAAGCCAGAGGAGGCCCTGTGCTCTCAGAGCCATCTTCTCATACATGGTTTCAGCCCAAAGTTGTGAGACAAATTCGGCTCAACTCAGATTTCAGAGTGGAGACTCAGTGTTACTTGAACTTCTACTTGCTCACTTGCAAAAAGTATCCAGGAGCAAGGAGAAAGCTGCATGTCACTGCAGCTTGTTGCCACACGTGGGACTGTCCACGTTTTGATACAGTAACTGAGCTCCAGAGGAAAAATAAAACAAACCCCTTATGCTCCCAGTAACATAGCACTCGCCTCCTGGGGTCCTGCTTCTCTTGAAGTGTGGCTTTCTGGAGCAGTGTCCACCAGACCCGCTTTGCTGGGGAAGGCTGGAGGCGTGGCCACAGCCCAACCAGCTGCCCGGCAAAGGCAGCGCCTGCAACCTGCCTGGGTCTACAGCCGCCTGCTGTAGCCAAGCTGGGAGACCATGATGGTTGCTGGGGGATCTGGAGACAAGTCTGCAAAAGCTAATCAACCTTACTTACATTGCAATGGATGATTCTTTTTTCTGTTTGGTATCCAGCAAACAAATCTCAACAACACACAAGGAAGCCCACCTGAGGTTCCCTTGCAAGTCCTCCGCCAGGCGCCTCAGTAGCTGTACATCTGCTGCTGCTGCTCGGCCTGCACCTGGGGCTGCGCCGCTGGCGGCGGGGCAGCCTGCGGCTGTGGGGCCGGCAGCACGTCAGTTTGGGGC
>NW_005871809.1:5670-32655 GCF_000147115.1 Myotis lucifugus | reverse complement strand
GCGTGTGATGGGCGTCACGGTGATGTTGGTCAAGCCACCCGAGCTCGATGGAAGTGGTCACGTTCGGGTCCCCCCAGCGTCACCACCACCTGGAAAGAGCCGGCATAAAAACAGTGAGTCCCTGAATGGGAGAGAACACAGGCTCCCTCTCCACACGGTGACAGGCGGGTCATCACGCTGGAATAAGCACAGGCCCAAAGGAGAGAGCGAAGCATCTTTGGGTAAAAGATTAAATCAAGTTAATTTTGTCCCTGAAACAATAACTCTGGTGAAAAGGAGAAAAAAAGATACAGACATAGCATAGAGGCCATTAGGTCGAACTGAGAAGCAAATGATTCCACGGGCTAGAAAATAATGGAGAAAAGTAATAATGAGAAAGACAGATTACTGTATATTCGCCCTCTAAAGGGCTTGTTGGTGGGCAGTGAAAAGCCCAACTAGAAAGCCAAAAGGGCGCGAACAAGTCTGCAGGAGCAGCAGCTAACAGGTAACATGACAGCAGCTTTCTTCCTGTGCAGGGGGACGGAAGGCCAAGGAAACGTGTCCGCGCAGCACCGGACACACAGAAGCGAGATTTGGGGGCCTCAAGCCAAAGGGGGGAGGATGAGCAAACGGGAAGATTCTATTTCAGGCAGCAGATTGGCTGGCCACCTGCGGCCTCCAACCCCCTTGGGCGGCTCCTTCAGTTTGTAGGATCCACTCTCCCTGAGTGGGCGGCAGGTGCACTGGGCCATTTCCACAACGAAGAGACACTCTTAGACACCCCCGGTGCCCAGCCAGGGGAGCCGGCTCTCCTACCATCCAGGGGGTCCTGCTGCTATTCACAAGGACGAGTGTGATTTCTAGGTCTACACTGGGAAAAGCTTCGGTGGGAGGGCACCCACAGGCGTGACAGACAGGGAGGGGAGTGGGTACATGTGGGCCCCCACCCGCCTCAATCTCCCTCTCCCCCCGCCCCGGCGCCCAGGGCAGCTGCCCCCCGCACAGTGACTGGGCCCCAGCTCCGGCACAGGAAGCAGCACCTGCTGGATGCTCTGCACGGCAGAGTCGGTCTCGTCGCCCACGGCGCCGGTGAACGCGGGCTCCTTCTCCGAGTACTCGCTGAAGGCTGCGTCCTCCGGCACCGGTGCCCCTGCCTCCTCCTCCGGCTTCTGCTTCCTCTTGTGACTTCTCCTGGCGGCTTTCACGGGCTTCCCTTCTGCCAAATCTTCCTGCTCCAGACTCAGCTCAGGCTGCAGGGAAAGAAGTTTCAGCAACTTGCAGGTCAATGGGTCGTGAGCCCAGGTGGCCAGCGTGGGCCGGGGACACATCCAGGGTCAGCGCTGAGGCTCTCGGGCCTTCAGCTGCCACAGGAAACACAGTGGCCACGGTCTGATCACTTCATTTCTAAAGATCGAGGCAAGTTTCAGGGTTTTTTGTTAAGTGGAGGAAATTACATACAAGTCATATTTTAAAAGCTACATTTTGGGGTGAAATATAAACAAAACCATAAAAAACAGAATTTTTAAGCCACTGTTTCAGTCCTGATGAGCTCGGCCTGAGGCTGCAAATGTTTTCACATCAGGTTCTCATCCCCAGAATGTCTTGGATCAAAACAGGTTTGACCACAGGAACAAGATGGTCATCTCCTCGGGGGACAGGGAACAGGCCCAGCCATCATGGCGACCCAGATGGTGCCCCACATGCCTCTCTGGGAGCTGGTGCACTGCGGCCGGTCACTGAGGCCCCTGGGCAGGACTGTCCAGCCAGGAACTCCACTCCGGCCCTCCACCCTCCGGGACCTCTGGGGCCATCCCATGAGACCTGGTCCGCTCCAGTGGCAGACAGACCCAGGGGAAACCTGCCGGCCTGGTTACCGTGGCACTGCCCTCACAGGGTGGGCGTGGGCCTCGGGGGCACTAAGGCGTTCTCACGCTCACTCAGTCCAACCTGGCACCTGAGCACTGTGCTCAAAACTCCACTTCAGAAAAAAAGAGGTAGAAATAGGACTTTAAAATAGCTCAGAGTGTGACATGTTCTCTTTATAATAAATTTTTATGAAGGTATTACCTAAAAACTCCTTTAAAAAGTAGGTTCATCTAATACATTTAAAGTGAATTTTCATATGTAACCTAATTGTGCTCAGCTTTCCTGGAAACTACCTGTGATGGTTAATTTTAAGTGCCAACTTGGCTGGGGAGGGGGCCAATTGTTTGGTCAAACACAGTCCAGATGCTGCTGGGAAGGTACACTTTAGATGACATGAACATTCAAGTCAGTGGACACTGAGTAAAGCAGACTGCCCTCTATGTTGTGGGGGCCTCATCCAATCAGGTGAAGGCCCTGGAAGAAAAGGCTGAGGGCCCTGGAGGAAAAGGGAGTTCTGCCTCCACTGGCCTTCAGACTCGAGTTGCAACATCAACCCTGCCCTGGGTCTCCAGTCTGCCCTCTACCCTGCAGATTTCAAACCTACCAGCCTCCATGTCACATCAGTGATTCCTTAAAGTTCTAGAAACTTACAGAAAGTAAAAGGCTCTTGGAGAGATGACTGACCAAAAAGATGGAGCATGAAACGAAGGTGAGATACAAAGCATGGACCACAGGGCTTCCCAGAGTGCTCCCGACTTCTGCCTGGGTTCTGGAGGCCCCACCCGAGGGTGTCTGCTTACCTGGAAGTCCCCATGCCACCCCGCCCTCCCCACAGGGCCGCTCTGTGCTCACCTGCACAATGCCGATGGAGGAGGCGTCAATGGTGGTGGTCTCCGGGAGGTGGTCCAGGTCGTCAATCCTCACGGCCAGGACCTGCAGGAGAGCCGGGGCAGTGAGCCGGGTGACTCTCCTTCCTCCGTCATGGGCATCGTCCATGTGTCCACCAGCACTGACCCTGGAAGCCTGCTTCCAGAATCCCACCCACCCCTGTCCTGCCCTCACACCATGTGCCCTCACCTCCAGAGTCTGCAATGAACTTGCGCATGGAGGGTGCCCCTGGCCCTGTCTGGGCATCACTCGTGCCCACCTACCCAGGCCGAGGGGGACACTGTCTTTCCTCCCTTTTTTGTCTACTGACGTGCTTTCAGCAAGTGACATTTCAATGAATCGTGTTATTTCATATCAATGTCCCATAAGGAATTACCAAGAACGAGACATGTATACCTTAAACCAGGGGTGGGCAAACTTTTTGACTCGAGGGCCACAATGGGTTCTTAAACTGGACCGGAGGGCCGGAACAAAAGCATGGATGGAGTGTTTGTGTGAACTGATATAAATTCAAAGTAAACATCATTACATAAAAGGGTACGGTCTTTTTTTTTTTAGTTTTATTCATTTCAAACGGGCCGGATCCGGCCCGCGGGCCGTAGTTTGCCCATGGCTGCCTTAAACACTACTTTTTAACCTGCCCCAAGGTGGGTACCTCCGCCCCCACCTTCTCTCCGTGAGCCACACTGCCTGGCCCTGACTGCAGCCCCCACGCCGTGCTCCCTCCCTCCCGGGGCCCACACGTCCCTTCCACCAGCTGCGGGTCCTCGTCCATGAGCCTGCCTCTGCCGGCTGCCCCTGGACTGTGGTTACTTAAGCGAATCAAGTCAGATGTGAGACAATGGAACACGCATGCAGAGAGCGAATGCACACTCCAAAAAGGTGTAAGGAAGGCGAGCTACTAACAGGGAATTCGCTGTAGAAACATTAGACACGATCAGGGAAACTGTAACAGCCTGTCTGTGCGTGTTCCTCATCCAAACAGCTGGTGACCCTGGCACTGCGGGAGGGCCCAGGCTGCCGAGGACACAAAATGACCATAACTTCACCCCCAGGAGAAAACCACTGTGGACTGTTTCCTGCCTTCCTTTCCTCACCCGTCTCCTTTACATGATAAAGGCGAGTATTGCAGACACACGTACAGCGCGCTGGATGTATGCTGTAGTGCTCACATGCGTCCTGCTTCTTTACAATCTTATTTAGAACTGTTTATAGAGCCAAGCACATTGCTAAACCATCACTAATTTAACCCATTCCCCGGGCTTGACATGGAGGCGTCCGAAGAATCATTCATAAAGCACTGGCGACACCGCCCGCTGCCTTCCACAGCACAGCCTCGCGGGGCCCGCCCGCACGCTCACTCTGAACCTAAAACCTCCTGGCTCACTCGTGGATGGAGGGGGCCCTGCACGTTAGCGCCTGCGTCTCTGGGATTCGGTGAAGGGGAGCGCTTTTTCCTGTGCTTTAACCAGAGGCAGGTCCTCTCCCGAACTGCCTCTCACGTGCACACTGAATGCTCATCGTCTCTGATAGTAAAGTCGGTGTCTGAACGACAGGAACATCTCACACACCCTGCCAGCTTGCTTGCTCATTAACCATGTCACTTCTAAGTGTTACGTTGCTTACGTAGTCAAATCTGAGGTTTTTGCTCGTGACACCTTTCGTTGCTCTTCTGCTTAGAGCCTTTCCCTCTGGTGATCTGAGAGCTGGTTGCCAGTTTTGCTTTCCCGTTTGCTTCTTTTTGAAGCACAGTGAGGTATTAGAGCCCTGGACCTTCCTCTGGAATAGGCCAAGTCTTCTTGCTTCCACAAGTTCTCCCTCTGGGTCCTCAATGCCACCTGATCGCCCCCAACACCACCTGGACGCTCCCCGCTCTGCACGTTTTCTTAGCCACTCAAAGGGAAGAGTGGGGCAAGGGGCAGGCTTGTACTTTCATCTCACTGTAATTCCAGTGAAAACTAACCTATAACCTTAGCAAGTAACAAGCAAGGCTCTTCTCTCTGTTCATTCAGTGCCTCCCTCCCACATGCAGGTGCTGCAGTGCAGAGGGAACCTAAGACCCAGGCCCGGCCTCGAGGAATTCCAGGTCTGCAAAGGGAGACAGACCCCTGAGCCAGGGTCAAAAGCAGCTCGCACCAGGCGGAGGGCAGAGGGACCAGGCCGGCGGGGGTGGGGGTGGGAGCAGGGAGGAGGATGCTCACCTCCGGGTGCTTGCGTCGCATGTGTCTGCTCATGGAGGCCCTGGTGGACACCTTGGTCCCGCACAGCTGGCAGCTCTGTGCCTCGACCTTGTCATGCGTGAGCTGCACGTGCTTCTGCAGCATGTACTCGGTGACGTACTTCTTGTCACACACGGAGCAGGTCCACTGCTTGCCCACTACACACACACACACACACACACACACACACACACACACACACACACGGAGGAAAAGACAAGCACAGGTGATCAGCGAGGTTGTCCCACAGCCTGCAGGGTAGGCAGGAGGGCACCTCACCCTCTGCATGTGCTGCTGGGACCGTCCCTTGGTCAGGCCAAAGGGACAAGCACAGCCTGAGGTGAGCAGGACATGGCCTCCTCCCTCGCTGAGTGTGGAGCCACGTCATTGCTCCAATGATTGAAAATTTAAGAACAGATATTTGAAAGTTGTACTGGACTGATTTTTAGGAGGCAACGGGCCACCACTGAGGCAGGACGGCACCTGATACTCTAAAACAGTCTGCAATGCAGGGTCACACAGCCGCCCCCCCTCCGCCCCAGGCCGCACCCTGCTTACCTGTGTGGATGAGCTTGTGGGTCTCCATGGTGTTTCTCTCACTAAAAGTCTTTCCGCACAATTCACACATGAAATCTTTAATCCCTGCAGAAAAAGGCACACTTAGCTTCAGATGGTCCTCAGTGCTTCAGCCACACGCAGCGGGAGTCCTGTCCCTGACACAGTGGGTACTTGGAGAGGCTGCGGGAAGGTAGGTTGCCAGGAGGCAGGCACTGAGCTGAGGCTTGGAAACTCTGCCCTCTGCAGGTGGCTTCGCAAGGTGCTTCCTTAGGAAGGGTGGCAGGTCAGTTTCAGCCCGGGGCCCACGGGACTGCCAGTCATTCCCAATGAGCAGAATCCGACTCAATGAGCTTTATTCTGCATTAGCTCATGACCAGGGAAGGCAGACGCCATGCTTATGAAACAGGTGGTTGGTTACCCATGTGCCCCCACAGGCCATCAGTCGGGGGCGATCATTCTGCTTGCCTGCAACCTGGGGAGCAAGTACGGGTGAGCAAGACAGATGTACTCCCCAAACTGACAAGAATGTGGACCCGAGAAAGCCTCTTAAACAAAGGCTCCTCCAAAATGGAACAAGACAAGTGAGCGAAGGGCCCACCAACTGGGTGCTGTGAGTACATACAGAGCCCCCAGGAGGCACAGGGCCTGGGCTCATCGTGGCTGGAGGAGGGGCCGAAGGGGTAGTGGGTGCTGCAGCCAGTGGAGCGCGGAGGCTGGTACAGCAGAGCAGCATTGTGGAATGGTACAGTTTGCAGCACTAGAGGCGGGTCGGGACCCAGTCCTGGGGGAGCAAGAAAGCTTCCCAGAGAAGGTGAGGCAGGTAAGGGGCGCGCTTCCCAGGAAGACAAGGGCAGCGCACTCTGCGCAAGCCCAGTGCGCGGGGACCCAAGCCGACCTGCATGGCCTGGACGGACAGCTGAGGCACACAGGGAAGCTGGGCCAGGCAGTGGCAGGACCCAGGGCCATCGTAGGGAGGACAGGGAACACGGTAGAGAGGCTCCTGCCAGGAATGTCCGGCTCAGGCAAATCCCATCACCAGGGGCCAGCTCCCTTCCGTTCTGGTGTCCACCTGAGCGCCCCCTCACACACCCACGTCCACCCACACACAGGTCCATGTTTACAAACAGGGGCTCACGTGTGATGTTGAGAGGCTGCTTTTCCTCCGTAAACTCTATGTAAACTACCATGAATCTCATCGCTTCTGACAGCTGCGTTCTTTTTAATGGCTGCACGACTGAGCCACTGCCCTGCCGACGGACACTTAGACGTCCCAGGATCTGAGGTCAGCTGTACAACCTCTGGGACCCTACCTGCTCCCTTCCTAGGCACACATTCCCACGGGGAACGGCTGAGCAGGGCGAGGGCCCTGCAGAACTGGCAAGTGTCACCAAACTCACGCGGGCGAGTCTGGCAGCACCTGGACTCCTGTGCGCATGCGCAGTGACACGAACCAGGGCGCCTGGGGGACGGGACAGGACGCTTCCCAGATGCCCGCTGCTTCCCCGCACCTCCCAGAGCAGAGCTCGCTCGGACCCCGGCCCGCGGGGAGCCAAGGACAGTGAGGAGCAGCCAGTGAGGCGCTCTTCCGGCCGTTTCGCACGAGGCCCAGCGGCTGCCCGCACGCCGGCGCCGGCCAGGACTCGGGCCAGGACTCACCGATGTGCCGCTTGTAGTGCTTGAGCATGTTGACCTTCTGCGCGAACTTGCGGTGGCACTCCTTGCACTCGTACTCCTTGATGCCCTTGTGCAGCTTCATGTGGTGGCGCAGCGCGTGCTTAGTCTTCATGCCTGCGGACAGAGGCAGGTGGGCGCCCGCCACCCCCCTGCGCCACCAGGCCGCACCCTGGACCCCCCTACAGTGACCGTGCCCTGGACCCGTCTCCGCATGCCCAGGATCCCCCTAACCACCCCTGTGCCCTGGATCCCCCCAGCGCTTGTGCCCGACCCCCCTCCAGTGCCCACACCCCAACCCTTGGGCAGGCACAGGTGTCAGGGACTGCGGAAAGGGGGGCGGGAAGGCGGGCTCTGCTCTGAAAGGCTCTCCCACCAATGGGGAGCAGCTGCACCCCTGCAGGCCGGTTCCAGCGCCACGTGGGCGCGCCCGGGACCGTACCTTTCCCGCACTCGGCGCACAGGTACTCCCGGATGTTGTCGTGCACGCGCATGTGCTCCTTCAGCATGTCCTTCCTGGCGAAGGACTTCCCACACTGCTCGCAGGCGTGGCTCTTCACACCTACCAACAAGGCACCCCCATGTCACTCCTGGGAGACCCGCAGGCGTGGGTAAGGCAGCAAGGCAGTAACTGGGAGGAAGGCAGCCTCCCCGCAGCTGGAAGCACGGGCCACCCCTCCCTCCACCGCCTCAGGGCCTTCCTCTGGGCTCGTTGGCAGGAGGCTCCAAGGACCTGGAGCGGGTGATGAGGCAGGGACGTGCTGGGAGTGGACACCGTGGCCAGGACACAAGAAGCGGGACCGAGGAATGCACTGAGGGGGACAATGCGTGACTGCTCTGCACACGAAGCCCACAGACAAGGCGGTCCACCCCCTTCAGCCCGGGGCCCTGTGCCCGACAGGAACCCCTACCCGTGTGGATGAGTTTATGCCGCTCCAGGTTCCCGATGCTGTTGAAGATCCGGCCGCAGATCTCGCAGGGGTGGATGTACCTGCAACCAGACAGAAGCCTCAGGGCGGCCCCACATGGGGGGACCCTGCAGCGGGCACACCTTTCCTAGGCACCGTGAGACCAAGAGATGAGACCAAAAGGTATAATGGAGACGGCAGAAGACAAGGACTGTAGGCTGTCATGAACTTAATGTGCCCCCAGTTCAAATCCACGCTTAAGCCCTGACCCCCAGTTCCCCAGAACGTGACTGTATTGGAGATCAGGGCTTAACAAGTGAAGAAGTTGGAACGAGGTCTCTGGATGGGCCCTGAGCCAGTATGACTGGTGTCCTTATGAAAAGGGGAGGTGTGGGCACAGAGGCCTGGGTAGCGGGACGACCATGTGCAGACATGGGGAGATGAGGCCGTCTGTACGCCAAGGAGAGGGGCCTGGGGCAGATGCTCTCACAGTCGGAGGGAGGCAGCCCTGCGACACCTTGATCTCGGACCTCCGGCCTGTGCACTCTGTTCGCGACCGAGCTGGCCACTGCAGCCACTGCAGCCACAACCACCCACCCTCGCTCAGGCTCAGAGCACTGGTTCCGGCTGCAGCCCGATGGGAGCTGGCCTTCAGGGACCCTGATCACTGGGGAAAGGGCTCCCGGTGGCTCCCCAGGCCTGTAATGCGCTGCTCATGCTGAGTCCTGGCAGGGGATGGGGCCGAGGCAGGACCGGTGGACAGGTACTTCCCCAGGACCCAGCGGGGCTCACAGAGCAGAGGGACTTGCCCCTTCAAGCATCACTTCTCTGCACCTCCCTCGGGCACCTCCCTCAGGCACCACCCAGCGCTGAGCCCGCAGCCCCGGGAGCCTCACTTCTGCACGTTGGGGTCTGGCAGGTTCTCGCGGTGGATGACCATGTGGGCGTGGTAGGTGGCCTTCAGGGCGAAGCGCCGGTTGCAGGTGCTGCAGCCGTAGCCCTTCTCCTTGTGCACCTCCATGATGTGCTTCAGGTACTCCTTCCCACGGCCGAAGGTGAGCTGCGGACAGGTACACGCTCACCACCCGCCCAGCGCGGCGCTGCACCTCAGCACGCACTGCCGCGCACCACGGGGCAGGGACGCTGGTGAGAGCCCGTCACGCTGGCAGGTGAGGAGGGCACTCCTAGGGCAGGGGCAGCACCGGCAAAACTGTGCAGCGGAGGATGTGAGGAGTGGACCCCAGCTCCTCCCAGGCCTCCGGACTCCTCTTCAGGACTGACTGCCTCCTCTCTACCCACTGACCTCCCTGACCTCACTCACACCCACGGGTCCTGACAGGCGCACGGCAGGTGCCAGGATGGGCACACGGGCTGGTGCTCGCAGAGAACATGGCACCTGCACTCGACAGGAGTGAACTGCGCTTTCCCAGGCAGGGGACCCAGTGCAGGGACCGCCTTCACACAGCACGCTGCTGAGCCCGGGCCCTTTGAGGACAGAACCACCCCCTCTGAGCATGCCCCCTTCCACGCACGGGACAGGCTATGGTGAAGAGCCACTGGTTCGAGGCGGGGAGGGAGGCCCCTCATGCGGCCGACCTCCAGGGAGCCAGATCCCACCGGGTGAGCCACACAGCCGTACACCGGCCAGTCGGGAGACACAGTGAGACCAGGCATCCTCCCCGAGAACCCAAGTGACCTGGGGCAGCCAGCAGGACAGCTGTGTCTGCAAGTGGGCCACCGCCTGGGACTCAGCTCACCGAGCCGGGCCCGTCGGGTCCGCCGCCTGTCCCGAGCCTCCTTCCCCGACGCTCCTGAGCGGCAAGTTACCTGGCACCTTTTGCAGCTGTACTTGTGAGGCTCCGAGTCTGCGCTCTCGTCAGAATTGTCGTCGTTCTCCTCTGAGGAGATCCCGATCTTGCCAATGAACTCTTCCCTTTGGTGGTCATCCATCAGCGCGATGTCCTGGAAAAGCCGGAGCCCGACTTCTAACGCGCGTGACAAAGCGTTAACCGGCTACTTATCCACGGCAGCAGGGGGCTCACCCACTTGGAGAGGCAGCGCCTCTGCGGGGTAGGACGTCCTAGGAGCTCCCACCTGCTGCATCCTGTGTGGGCCCCCTGCAGACACTCTCCCTCGGGTCACCCACACACCCCACTCCCTGACAGTAAACCCACCAGGCCCTGCTCACACTCAGATCATTCTATAACGCACAGCACCGGCCCCGAGGGTGGGCAGGGAGCAGCAGACCCCCTCCCGCGGGCCTGGTGTGAGCCTGGTGCTGCCTGAACCTGGGAACCCCTAACGTCCCGGCCTCGACGGTGGCTTCTGTCAGTGGGGTGGGGTCAGTGGTCTCTAAGGCCTCCTCCTGTGGATGTGACCGGGCTCGCCCCGAAGTTTCTGAAGTTCCATTTACTTTCCTGCAAAAGTCTGCAAGGATCACTCCAGCAGTCACCCGGGGGGCGAGCCCGGAGCTGAGGGAGCAGCGTGGCAGGAGCCAGCAGCCACCACTGGGAGGGAGGAGGGCTCGCCACGCTGGGTGGTCGGCTCCCTGTCTAGCAGCTCCTTCCAGCGGCCGCAGAGGGCGCTGCCCCTTTCCCTGCCACTGCCCATCCTCAGGCAGAGGCTGCCGGTTGCATGGCACTGAGGGCCACGTGTCATCAGTGAGCAAACTTGGAACCCAGAGAGGATGGGCTCCTTTGGAGAGCTCGCTCTCCCTCCCTCCGCGCCCTTGGCTGAAGCATGAGGTTTCAACAAGGGCCGCCGTTCCGTTTCTTCTACTGTGGACTCTCACATTGACTCAGACTGAACCCTAGTTTCCGTCAGCAAAGAGGGGCACCCCTCTTTCAGAGGAGAACTGCCCGAGGAGGACTAGCACCTGCTTACAGACCACAGGCATGGGCACTCAGATCCGCTAGGCCAGTCACCTATCGGGTCTAATTTAATGCTCATGGAAACCCACTGTCCATGGCAGGGCTTGGGCCCCGTTTTACAGAGAGAAATCTGGAGGCTCAGAGGGGTGGCAGAACTGGTACCCGCAGGTCCCGGCTGGGACATGGCAGGGTCCCGGGAGGTCCAAGCCCTTCTGCCCGAGGCTCTTCGCCCTCCTGGGGCCCTTCCTTCCTCCCCAGCTTGGTCCACAAGGCTCTGCACCTGCACCGGGAGCCTCCCACACTCGTGCCTCACCCCCACTTTCCCCAGCATCTGCCCAGAGAAATCCCAACCTGCACCGAGCTGGGAACTGCCCGTCACTGAGCTGCAGGCAGGCAGGTGACGAGGGTGAGCGCAGCTTCATCGGGGCCTCAGCACCACCTGCCATTCCTTGTTTTCCCTGGATCTGCACTTCCTCTGCCCCGATGGCCCCGAGTCCTCGCTGCCTCCCCAGCTCCGGCCAACTCCTCACTTTCCTCGAGGCAGGGAGAAAGGGAACAAACCCCAGCACCCATCCACCCGCGGGAGGCACCGGACTGGGAGCCCTGCAGTGGGGCTGACTGAGACCAGCTAACAGTCACAAGGCCGCATCTGACAAGAGGCGGGTGGCCAAGCGGACCCGTGGTCAGAGCGCTGGCCCGAGGCCCCCATGCCCCGACTGAGCTACCGGGGCGGCGCGGCGCGCGGGCACCTTGAAGTGGACGTGGATGTGGTCCCTGAGCACGTCCACACGGAAGAACTTGCGGCCGCAGATCTCGCAGGTGTACTTCTTGTCGCCGTGGGTCAGCAGGTGCTTGTTCATGTTGCTCCTGCAGGAGAACACCTGCGGGCGAAGAGGCGGACGTGGAGGCGCCACTCACAACACCGGCTTCGCGGAAACCGTAACCATAGTTTCCGTTTCCTCTTGCAAAGGCAACAACTCCGGCAATGCTGCCACTGGCTGTCCCTGCGGCCATCGCTCCCCACTGTCCGGGCCTGGCAGCTGCTCACAGGACTGCGTGTGGCTGAGACCCAGCAACCACCCAAGCCCAGACTGGTGGTTCTGTCCCCGACGACCCCAGCTTGTGGGGGCGAGGAGCCCCTTGGGAGTCCCCCTGTCCCCCGCAGCAAGTGCTCTGCATCCGAGAGGGACACGCTCTCTAGCCCTGGGCACACAGTGGGCCTCTGCACATTCTCGTCGTGGGAGGTGAGTGTGAGGAGGGCCAAGGCCATGGAGCTCATTCATGAAAAACACCCCAACTTCTGTGGCCGCCTGCGTGGCCCCCGCACGGGCTGACAGCACCCCGGGGCTCTGGTGGGCAGTGCACTGCTGGACATTTAAGGTCAAGCTAAGGAGTCGCCTGACACACCCTGAACGGATCTGCTCATAAGGCTGACGTCACGCTTCGCTCAATCAGGGAACATGCCAGGAACCTCCGTGGCCACGCGGTTGTGGGTGCTGTCACTCAGAAATGCCACAGGGGAGACCAGCACCAGCAGGCAGAATTAAGCCCCAGGACCTCCCACTTCCCCGGTGAGCGGCTCCCATCTCTGCCAAAGGACACGTCGCAGAGACGCTGAGGAGAGAGAGCGTGGCGCACGCAGGTGGAGATGGTGGCCAACGAGGAAAAAGGCTTTAAAAGAGCAAACACTCATCCCTCAGCTCCCTCACTGGAGACCCGGCTCGACAGCAAAAGATCACAATCGCCAAAACCGGTTTGGCTCAGTGGACAGAGCATCGGCCTGCGGACTGAAAGGTCCCAGGTTCGATTCCGGTCAAGGGCATGTACCTGGGTTGCGGGCACATCCCCAGTGGGAGATGTGCAGAAAGCAGCTGATACATATTTCTCTCTCATCGATGTTTCTAACTCTCTATCTCTCTCCCTTCCTCTGTGTAAAAAATCAATAAAATATATTAAAAAAAAAAAAAGATCACAATGACAAGGCCATGAGTGAGTGGACACTGCAGCTTAGGACACCCCGAGTGTCCATGTCCCCCGGACCTTCCCCCGGACCTGCAGTGGGCAGAACTCCGACTCGTCACCGCGGGAAGTGGTGAGCTGTGCGTTAGACTGCGGGGCAGCGCGGCGTTACCTTGCCACACACGGGGCATCCCGAAGGCTCCTTCTTGTAGCGGACCAGGCTTTCCCCGCTGGTCTCCAGGTCTTCTCTCTTCACTCGCCTGACGCCTGAAAGGCCCACCACCCAAGCGAGAGGGTAAATATGTGATATTAGTCAGTTCTGCTGCAGCCCAGTGTCATTTCAGAGGACGGGAGACGGCTGCCCACAGTGTGGAGCCATAAGAGTGAGTGGGGCGTCCCTGGGCTGTGATGTGAGCATCAGCGCTAACCGCTGCTCCTACAGGCTCCCAGGGGAGAGGAGACTGCAGCACCCACGGGCTCGGTGACAGGGTTCTTGCATCTGAAACATTTGGAAATACTAGGGCAGCGAGTGTTTCCCACTTTACAGCGTGGAAGGTTATAATGAATGACCTAGAGGTGTCTGTGCCCGATGGAAAGGCTCAGGGAAAAGGCAGGCTTCTCGGAGACGGCTCTAAGCAGGCAGGCTCTTTATGAAAAAGAGGCTAATACTCATCCTTCGAATTAAACCAGTTGAATTAGGGCCAGGGTGCAAGGTCAGCTGATAACAAAATCCTTACGGCTTTCAGGCATCAGGGGCCTCTCGGGGCACACAGAGGAGGAGCCAGGGAAAACCAGTCAGGGGCTCCCCAACGCCTCCACCTGGAACATGCTCCACGCACACGGCGGAGAGCTCACTGTGTGCAGTTTTAGTTTTCTTCCTACTCTCTATCATGTGTAGCATTTTGCCATAATACTCAAAAACTCTGAAAAGCTTTTAATGACTGCATAGCATTCAATCCTACAGAGAGCCTGGTTTCCTTAACTCTCCCTCTGAATACTTAGGACATTCCCAACTGTCCCTGTAGGTCCCACCTGACACTACGGATCCCTCCCTTTGCCTGGGCTGAATCCCCACAGCTCGGTGACTCCATCGGGTGGTGGCAGGGCTTGTGACGACACGGCCCACTCCTCCCCCCTCCCTCAGGCCCTGCGCAGGGCGCTCACCCTCCAGGTGCCTCCGCTGGTGGTCCAGCATGACGTCCTTGCGGTAGAACATCTTGTTGCAGACTTCACAAGCAAACTTCTTGTCCCCGTGCTTCTTCTTGTGCTTGGAGAGGTTGCTGTTGGTGGAGAAGAATCTGAAACACATCTCACATTGGAACGTCTTGTCATCTGTCCAGAAAGCAAGCAGACACGGCAGCTTTTAGGTCAACGGCATCGGACGCAGGCTCCATGGTGCGGCAGTGGGAATGGCAAGGGGCGCAGGTGAAGGGTTGAGATGCGTGAGGCCCACATGGCCAGGAAGCCGGTCACCTGTGCTACTGTCCAAGCACAGGCTGGAGGGCTGGTTCCCAAGATTTAGCTCGCCTCCTCTCACCACCAGCCCAGCCCGCATCCTCCGCCACCTCCTCTCCCTCACAGCATTCAACGATTCCGCCCAAGGAACCCCAGTGCTCCACCGGGAACTGGACAGTCCCCACCCGCTCCCTCTGTGCCACTGCGCTCTCCCTCCAGGCACCAGGACGTCCCCTGAAGGCCTGCCCTGGGTGAGCACAGGCAGCGGGCGAGGGGCACCTGCATGGCGCTAGCACCCCTCCAGCTGTCTGTCTTTCCTGGACCACCTGGACTCTCCCCTTGGCTCAGGGATCCCAGGGCCTCATGCCCAGCACAGGCCCCGACCCTCTCTGTGTTGTTCTGTGCTCTGCCCCTCACCCCACCCCCATCCAGGGGTCTGTCCTCCACACAAGCCCTGAAGGCAGCCCTCACTGCCCACAGCCCTCCTGGAGCACCAGCCCACGCCGGGTCCCCCTGCAGGTGGGCATGACAGAGTGGGTCACAGGGGCATCCCCCTTCAGAGGGAGGCCTCAGGACACACCGTGTCATCCTTGTTTCTGGGCCTGGGCTCCAGCCCGCTGACTTGTTCCTGGAGTCAGCAAACGTTTGCCAAACACACAGATCCCTGAGGCTGCACATAGCCCTGCTGTTTCCTACCATGAATCTGCTGGTTCTCACTGTGGTATACACGGAGCCCGTGGTGCGTTTAAGTACCCCCTGCCCCCCACACACCCAGGGTCTCAGACTGAGCCCTGGGAACACGTGGGCCACATCGTCCTCTGTGGGGGCCGACCTGGTGCTGTGGATGTCCTGCAGCACCCCCCCCCCCCCACACACACACACAGCCAGTGTGACAACCCAACATGTCCAGGCAGGGGGTTAGGTGACCCCAATGTGCAGCCCAGGTGCATCTATATGATCCCCTGTACACACACTTACATGTATGCAGTATGTGTGCTTACTATGCTTATTTCAGGGGCTATGTAACAGTCCACCTGGTTCCTTTACCACAATGTACTGCATTATTCTTTACTAGAGGCCCAGTGCACGAAATTCGTGCATGGGGGCGGGGGTCCCTCAGCCCAGCCTGCAATGATGCCAGCGTCCCTCACCCTGGCCTCCGGCCCGAGGCCCCTCCCCTCCCTCTGTGCGGTCGGGGCGCAGACGCTGGGCTTGTGTCGCCAGGGGCCTCTGCTGAATCCCCTGAGCATGGCTTCTTAGGGATGGGACCACCAGACCAAGGGCATCTGCATCTGCTTTGTGGAGGCCACACCATTACTGGGCTGTCCCATCAGATCACAGAGACCCCCACCCACTCCAGGCCTGCAAAACCACCCAAGTGAGCTTCCCTCCTGGGCAGGTGCTAATAGCATAGGTGAGCTGCCCTCATGGGCAGGTACCCCCCTAGCGTGGAAGGTACAGTGTGCCCATGGCTTTCGCTTTCTCTCTCAGGAAGTCCCTCCAGCATATGGTGAGAAATCACCTGTAACTATTCCTGACTCATTTGTGGCCTCTGCTCAGGTAGAGGGAGTGAGCAGGGCTATCGGGACGTCACTTACTCAGGGTGGCTGCCCTGCCCAGGTAGAAGGAGCAGGCAGGGCTTTTGGGATGTCCCTCACTCAGGGTGCGTTTCCTGTGTGGCATCCAGTCACCAGTTTAGGAATGCAGATGGGCATCTGGCTCCAACAATAACTTTCTCCCACCAATAACCCTGGTGTCCTTGAGGTCTACAATTATCTATATATATAAAAGCCTATTTCAATGACCAAACAACAGGTCGACCGGTTGCTATGATGCACACTGACCACCAGGGGGGCAGACGCTCAATGCAGGAGCTGCCCCCTGGTGGTCAGTGCGCTCCCACAGCCGGCCAACCTCCCGCAGTCCCTCCCCCTAGCCGGCCAACCTCCTGCGGCCCTGATCACCAGCCAGGCTGAGGGACCCCATCAGTGCACAAATTTGTGCACCGGGCCTCTAGTGTTTTAATAAAATGCAGCAACTGAGAACAGATGCCTATCAGTTGGGTTCTGGTGAGGGTGTGGGTGCAGGGTCAACCAGAGATAAGACAGCAGATTTCTAGGAGAGCCGACCTGCATGGGAGCCTTTGCTATTCACTAGCGCAGTCTGATGGTCAAAGGCAGTTCAGGGACCACTCAGAAGAGTTACACCAACACCTGTCACACCCAGGGCCAGCCATGCTGAGTGGCAGCATGAGAAAAACCCAGCAGACTATACGTTTCAAAGCTTCTCCCTCACATTGGACAAATTCTTGGCTTAATGGTTTATGGAAGACACACATTTTCTTTTGTGAATAAATAAAAAAACATAATAGTATGCAAATACTGCATTTTGCAAATGAGCTCATATCCAGGCTTATCCTTTATTTTCCATCCAAAACTTCTACCCTTTGAAAGAGCATCTTGGGAAAAGAGAAGGTGCATTTCAGCTGCTGCTGTTACTTCCACATGACAAAGAAAGGTCTGCTTTGTCGGAACTTTGACCCATGAGTAGCACCTGGGGCTCTGACTTCTGTTACTTTCTGCTTCACCTGTGTCCAGAGAGACAGCTACAGAGGACACCTCCTCTTCCTGGACCCTGAGTCACTCACCAAACACTGCACAGGTGCCACTCATGCTCCTGACACCCTGACAGCGCGCCCCATTCCTGCAGGCACGCAGACCTGCCAGTGGCCACACGGGCGTAGTCCGACTCAGAACAGCCCAGGCTAAGGCCGGCTGCAGCTGGTGCAGCATGGAGACTGCTGGGGGACCCGCCCCAGATCTGGGGAGCACCTGGGTGCAGGGCTCAGGATGCAGGTGTGCGGAACACTGGAAGTTCATCCGAAAGCTGCCAAGGTCACTTAAAGCCACAGACTCAGATGCTGCGGAGCAGCTGGAGCTCAGGTGAAACGGGGCTCGTCTGCCACTCAGAACAGTCCCGCCATGGGAGCAAGTGCCATGGGCAAGACATGCCAGGTTCCAGACAGGACCCTCCAACACGACAAACAAACAAACACATGAGCCAAGCAAGGGTTACAGCGGGCGCTTCCGGGCAGGCGCTGGCTGCAGAGGGAGGGACCGTGGAGACTTAGCTAAGCCGGTTAAGGCTCCCCGGAGACCCACCTGACCAAGAACCCGCACAGAGATACAGTGACGCACACAGAGGGCCAACAGGAAAGGGTCGGTATCAAAGGCTAACCTGGTAGGTCGCTAAGCCGACTGCCACTGGTCCCCCCCTCTCCCGGGTGAGCTAGGGTTCCTGGAGAGAGGGAGAAGGCAAGTCACCCCGGTGCACAGGAGGAGCAGTGGGGACAGGGCGGGGCTTTCTCCAGGGGCTGGGCTCCTAAGCCACTGCCTCCTGCTGTCCACGAGGATGTCTGCAGCACGCGTGCTTGCCAGCTGCCAGCTTGCCCACACACAGTGCCCAGCATGCTTGCCCAGACCCAGGGAGGCCCCCTCGGCACGGGCTCGTGGCAGCATGAGGAAATGAGGTTCCTGTCACTTTTGGAGATTGGTGGACAGAAGTGGACTCAGAACAACATGGTCTGGACACTGGCAGCTCCATGTAGAAGGGAGGCTAATGGTTCCGGAAGCCCCTTCCGACAAGTAAGAGACACACCCCTGCAGGCACCACCCACCCACTCCTTCTCACATGGTCCTAGCGCAAACCCGACACTGCTGCCCGCCACACTCGGCGAGGATGGCATGTGTGGGAACTCAAATGGGGGGCATGTGTAACAGGAAGTGGGAACATAAGTTCCTTTAGACCCGGGATGTCTCCGTCTGTCTCTAGACCAGCTAATGACTGCTCGGAAGCAAAATGCGTGGTGGGGTTATTTGTTAACCCTACCTTTTCCCCCTCTGACGTTCCCCAGCTCCCACCCCGTCCCCTGGGACTCGACGCTGGCCGGGCCCGCTCACCTGTCCTGCAGTTGTGAAATTCCAGTGCGCTCTCGATGCGGAAGGTCTTCTCACAGGTGCCACACCGGTACCTGTACTCGCTGTCCACCTGGGCAGAGGGCAGCGCGTCAGTGAGAGGAGGAGCCCAGGGGAGGCTCAAGCAGAACGAGCTCCCTGAGGAAACATTCTAGCAACTTCCGTGTGTGTGGTTTACGACGTTTCTGTACTACTCTCCTACTCAGCTTAGGAACATGAAGAATGTTCACTCTTCCCGCCCCATTGCCCTAGAAAGAGCACCCCATACTCAGACACCTGCACAGCCCCAAGGGCCACCTGCTCCCGCCAGGCCAGGCCACCTGGATGTGTCCAGAACCGCCGGGCTTGGCCGCTGTGGTTCTCTCCTCTCCCCTGACTCTAACTTCTCTCCCCATCGGACTGTTTGGTCCGTGGCCTGCTTCTCCCGTAGCTGGGAGGACAACCGTGGCTGCACCCACCTCGTTCCTGCTGTGCTTGTAGGAGACATGCTGCTTTAGACTCTCCTTTCGGCTGAACAGCTTCGCACACTCCTCACACTTGAACAGCTTGTCACCTACGGCGCCAACAAGAACAAGCCGGTCCATGACTGCAGCACGACCAGAGACATGCGCGCCCTGGCCCTCCACGCGGGGCCGGCAGCCCCTGGGCCACGCCGCCCACAGAGAGGCTGGGACTCACCGTGCGAGCGCACGTGCCGGCTCAGGTTGCTGCTGTTCTGGAAGACCTTGCTGCAGGTGCCGCACTGGTACACCCGCCGGTGCTCCCCCAGCTGCCGGACCAGCTTCCGCCGGATGCCGTGCCGGGTGGAGAGAATCAGACTCCTCTTGAGGGTGATGCTGCTGCTCTGATGATGCGGGAACCTGCCAGGTGGACAGGGAACGGGAAGACAGGTGGGAGACTGAGTTCAAGGTTACAGTCATCTTGGAAAGGGTCTTCCCGAATCGTCCCTGCTCGATGGGAGGAAGGGGCCAAGCTCGGCATCACCCAGGGCCGGGGCACCCAGAGGAGAGGCACCGTGAGCGGGCCAGCCACACGTCTCACTGTGTTTACCTCAGGCCACCGGGAAGCGCCACACGCAATGTGCGCTTCAACTAGAGCAGCCAGGTCCCTGAGCTCGCCTCACGGGGTCCGGCCTCTACGGCTTTATATTCTCCCTGAACCTGATTTTTAAAATCTCTTCTGCTTGTGTGTTTCTGACTGTTTCCATGGAAACTCTCTGGGTACTCAGATAGACTGTAAATAAATAACAGGTAACAGCATTTCTGACATGCCTTTGGTTTCAGTATTTCCACAGGTTCCCAGCCTACGAAGCACCAGGTGCACTTTGACAACAGAAAGGGGAACCCCAAAAAGAGCCAGTGGAGAAAAAACTGCCACCAGCTTATTCAGCTTCAGGACAATAATTTCCCAAGAATGACAACAAAATACAAACATTTTCCTTGTTCACTGAAAGAAAAAGGAAAACACAAAGTAAGGAAAGCAATTTATAGAAATTCCAATACAAAACTGCTTTATCACAGCAGCAATATTCGTAAGAGGAAGAGGGGAGGCAGCCCAAGTGCCACGGAAGCAGGAATGGACAAGCCAGTGTGGCCCACACCACAGCGACTGTCACTCAGCCTGCAGAGGGAGGACATTCTGACCGAGGCTGCACTTCGATGGGCCTGGAGAGCATCATGCCGAGTGGAGCAAGCCCGTCACAGAAGGACCAATCCTGTGTGATCCCACTTACACGGGCACCTAGGCTGTTCAGATTCACAGACGGGGCTGGGGGAGGGGGTAAGGAATAATTATTTAATAATATGGAGTTTCAGTTCAAGGAAGATAAAGAAGTTACGGAGATGGATGATGGTGAATGTATGTGAATGTATTTAAACCACTGACCTGTACTCTTAACAATTATGATGATGGTAACTTTCATGTTAGGTCTATTTTACCACAATAAAAATATTGTTCAAACTGTTTTCACAGTGGACGCCCCACTAAGCTCCTGGGTCCAGAGTGCTCCTGCTGCTGGCTCAGAACACACTCATCCGCTTCCACCATGAGAAGCAAGCCCCCACTCATCAGCCCCCCCCCCACCCCCCACGAAGTCACTGCCCCCTCACTGCCTGCCCCGAGCGCTGGGGCAGGACTCACTTGGGCACTGAAGCGGCCTCGCTGGTGGTGGTGGTGGTGGCCAGCTTCCCCAAGACCAGCTCCATGATGTGCTCGTCCGGCGCCCGCAGGCACGGGCTCGTCCGGTGGCACCTCAGTGATGATCTCGGCCACTTGCTCTGCCAGAAAAGAACGGGACAGCCGCGTCACAGCTGGGCAGGGGCGGAACACAGCCAGACAAGACGGCACGCCCAGGGGACACAGCCGGGCCAGGTTTACACGGTTAACGAGGAAAAAAAGGAAAACTAGCAATGTTTTAGAACCTACATATTTATCTGTATATATAGAAAATCAAAATGATACTCATAACTCAAAACTAGGTTATAAATTGTGATGCTTTTTTAAAACCACGGCAGTCCTAGCACTACAGTGGGGCCTTGACTTACGAGTGTCCCGACTAACGAGTTTTTCGAGATAAGAGCCGTCTCTCGGCCGATTTTTTGCTTTGAGTTGCGAGCTAAAATTCAGGTTACGAGCCAGCTTCAGATACCCCACTGCTAGTTGGCGCAGCGAACGTCACAGTGAACGCCACAACATCAGCCCAGCATCACGTGTCTCACTCGTTCAATTTTTTATTTGACATACGAGTAATTTGAGTTACGAGCTCCGTCACGGAACGAATTAAACTAGTAAGTCAAGGCCCCACTGTATTTCAATCCCTCAGCATACCAACCCAAACCAAAACATTTTCATGTATGTTGGGATCTTAAAATGTATTAAATTAGTGGTGACAGAGACTCAGAAATATTAATTTTGTTATTAGACAAGCCACCGTGAGTATGTTCAAAAGCAGATAACAGCAAGCACAAGAGTCAAACACGACATAACCACAGTAACAGGGACCCAGGTCCGAACCACTGCACAAATGAAACACGGGAAGGTCACACACAAAAGTTAGCACTGGTCCTCCCACTCGCCTCCCACATGCCTTCCTAATGCAACTAACCACTAGTGAACCCATCACTGAAGAGGCTCCTGCCCCTTCACTGGCCTGGCCTGTTTAGGGAAGGGAACCTGTGCAGGAAGTCTAACCCCTCAGGCCCTGTCAGGTCCAAGAGCACACCCTGCTGGCTCCGCCCCCAGGGCCAGCCCTCACCTGTTGGCTCCGCCCCCAGGGCCAGCCCTCACCTGCTGGCTCTGCCCCCAGGGCCAGCCCTCACCTGCGGGCTCCGCCCCCAGGGCCAGCCCTCACCTGTTGGCTCCGCCCCCAGAGCCAGCCCTCACCTGCGGGCTCTGCCCCAGGGCCAGCCCCTCACCTGCTGGCTCCGCCCCCAGGGCCAGCCCTCACCTGCTGGCTCCGCCCCTAGGGCCAGCCCTCACATGCTGGCTCCGCCCCCAGGGCCAGCCTTCACCTGCTGGCTCCGCCCCCAGGGCCAGCCCTCACCTGCTGGCTCCGCCCCCAGGGCCAGCCCTCACCTGCTGGCTCCGCCCTCAGGGCCAGCCCTCACCTGCGGGCTCCTTGTCTTCAATGATGACCAGGGGCTGTTCTGGTTTCTGTTCTGGTTTCGAGGCTTTGGGTTTTCTCCCCCTTCGAGGCTTTTTCTTCTGCTCTTTGGCGGCACTGATGCTCTTGGGGACTGCGGGAGGCTCCCCCTGAGACCCGTCAGGTTCCTTCTCTGGAGCCCCTTCCTGCTGGCCGGCCGGGGGGAGGCTTTTGGTTTGTTCCAAGTGACCCAACAGATGCTCTGCAGGAGAGGGAGGCAGGTGCACAGGGGCGTGAGGGAGCCGGTCAGTGTCCGCTCCCTCACCCACTGCTTGTTTCTGTTTTCAATTTTATTTGCTAATAGTGCGCCCTCTGCAGAGGTAAACTGTATTCCCACTGCTTTTGATAAGAAAGCATTCCCACGCACCAAACAGACGACTATTTCAAAGTCAGTCAGGTGATAAAAGCAGGGCAGTTCTGTACAGATAAAAGCCTGCGCCACACGTACGTGCGAAGAGGACTGTGGAAGGCCACACCCACGTGTTCTCTCTCGATGGTAACAGTCAGGCAACTGTGATTTTTGTCTGTAAGCTTATTTGCTATTTTCTAATTTTTCTACAATAAATACCTAACACAATTACTTAAAAATGTAACCTCTAAGAGGAAAAGAGAAATATTCAATTTGCGATAAACTGTCTTTAAAAACACTGCATAAAGCAAAAGAACAAAAACTGTGCTTTATTTTCAACTGAAGAAGCCCTCAGAGGCCTCCCAGGACAAGAAAGCTGGACGAGAGTGGCCACAGTCCCAGTGAAGGTGAGTCCGGCACAGACCAGCTGGCCCGCAGGGCCCCAGCAGGAAGGAGGAGGGAGGACGGATGGGAGGATGGGACTAACGCACGCAGATGACAGAAGGCACCTGGGTGCTCACTGGGGCCCAGGGCTGATTCTTCCTGTTGTAAAGCTCCACTGGGTCGACTCAGGTGCTGTGTGTAAAGTGGCCGTTACGCCTTCATTTGCCCCATCTGGAGGGACACTGCTGGGTGCGTGCCCTCAGGAACGAGTGAGAAAAAGAAAATTACACAGCAAACACCACGTTGTGTGACACGTCATAGGAAGGGTTTGGCAGTTCAGCCGCACAGCAGAACAAGGTAACAACGAGTGCACTGGCTGCAAACACTTGGAAAGACTCGATAAAATACAGACTTCTCCCCCCCGCAACTATACTACATGCTGAGCTTAAGAGCGAGAAGACCTCGTGATGCCAGATACGCAGAGGGGCTTCAAGACAAAGTGTAAAACCACAAGCTGGGGGAGGCACTGGGTCCGGGGGGGGGGGTGAGCGGAGGCACTTGGGGGGGAGGCACTGGATGGGGGAGGCACTGGATGGGGGGGGCACTGGGCAGGGCTTGTTCTGCAGGCACGCAGGTCTGGGAGATAGGCTTCAGAGCCGAGCAGCTCACTGAAGCCAGGGAGCCTCCGATGGCCATGCGTTTTGCTGTCCAAAAGGGATGGTGTGCAAGAGAACCCACATCACAGTGACCTCAACAGAGGGCTTTCTAAACTCTGACTCAACAACCTGCCCCCCGCCTGCCCCCGCCTTACCATTCAGGAGCTGCAGCTCCAGGAAGGTGGCGGAACACACTTTACACACCCACTGGCTCGGCTCTGATTCCACCGGGGTGCTGCTTTCCGGGGTGCCTGCAGCTTCAAAAGAGAGACAAGGTGACCCACAGCGGTTCATCTGTCCACGAAGGCCCAGCCCAGCAGAATGCACCTGTCCTACAGGTGACACAACAGCGATCGCTCATGGGCCACTTTCGATGGTCCAGGCTCCATTCTGTTCTCGGAATGTCCTCATTTCACACATGAGGACACGGCGCGCCGAGAGCCACCGCCGCCTGATGCAGGGTCTGTCTCCAGTCACAGAAACGTGTCTTCCTCCAAGAAGCCGGCCTAGTGGGACCAGGCCCATCCTTCACACAACCTCAAGAAAAAAACACCATCCTACAGACAACAAATTCCTCAGTCTCTCATCGGCTCACACAACAAGGGACCCAAAACAGCCAGGCAGTGTGCCCTGAGCCTGGTGTGGCCGCTGCCTCGGCCCAGCGCTATCCACCACTGGGTGCAGCGATAGAAATACTCTGTAACTTGCTGTCTGGGACAGCGACCACGTGTGCTCATGTCCCAGAGGAACTGAAGTCTTACATCCATTTCATTTGAATTTGGATTTAAACAGCCCCCCGGGGCAGGTGGCTGTGTCCAGGCAGTGCCTCCAGTCCTTCCTTGCAGAACCACAGGGGCTAAGGAGGGAGAAGATGACTAGGCTCCGTGGAGGACAGAGGGAGGCCCTGCTCCGAGGAGGGGAGCTGCAGCTCCTTTAAAAAAATTACGGGTGCTCTCGTGGGACCTCAATGTTGGGGCCCCGATCTTCTGGCCCGGCCTGGTTTCTCTAACCCTTCCTGGCTGCATCAGGGCTGGACAGGGACCATGAGCCATCACCACCACGTCCACTCCTGTCACTATACAGCCTGTGTTGACACTCATGGGCCACTCGCACAGCAGCTCCTGGGCCCTTAACTGCATCACCCAGAGTTGAGACTGCTGGTGCATTCAGTATCGGGGAAAAGGCAGCAGAGGCAGCGCAGGGGCCTGGGCAGCTGCTATGTCACTAGTTTACCGACGGCCTGGCACACAGAGGAGGTGTTACCTCGGGCCCCAGGGGAGAGTCACCAGCGCTGCCAGGGCTACATGAACATTCAGCAGGAAGTGCTCTCAGGAGGAAAGGAAATAAAGAATCCAACTAACCAAATAGGTAAGAGTAGGCAATAACTTTCAATGCATTTCCAGAAATTCTTGCTTGCCATTTGTCTCAAAACAGAAAGCCATAAAAAGTATTTCTAAAATTTTAGAGTACCTAAGTTGCTTACTTCTTTTCCCAACTCAAAGCCTTGCTTGGGGTGAGTCTGCCTTCCAGTTTATGCTGGTTGTCCTGACACAATTATTTTTTTAAAAATATCTTTTATTGATTTTTTTTTTTTTTTACAGAGAGGAAGGGAGGATAGAGAGTTAGAAACATCGACCAGCTGCCTCCTGCACACCTCCTACTGGGGAAGTGCCCGCAACCAAGGTACATGCCCTAGACTGGAATCGAACCTGGGACCTTTCAGTCTGCAGGCCAATGCTCTATCCACTGAGATGAACTGGTGAGGGCCTGACATAATTATTAAGTGCCCCCCATTCTCAGAAGCGTAGAGGAGGAACCAGCCACCTCGTATTCCTGACTGAGAGTGGTTAGGACTAATTTCATTAAAATCTATTGTCTCCAAAATCAGCTCCAGATGAAAGAAAGACTCTCCAGCAGGTAAAAAGACACAGGACAACTGTAACGCTGATAAGTGGCACCAGGCTCTGCTTTGAGCTTGACCTTGCAAGTCGTGAGGGGTGCGTCATCATCCAGGACACAAATGACAAGGTCAGCCTCTAACAACCCAAATGCTGACGTGCCGTCTGGGCTGCTCCCAGGCACACACGGCGTCAGCTGCCTGTGCCACAAGGAATCAGGCACAAGGAAACCAGGTCAGAAAGAGCTCGGTGCTCTTGGACGGGTTAACAGTGCCCAGTGTCAGCCGTGTCACGGGGTCTCTCGGGGCCGTGGAAAGGACCCGTGCCACCAGGACAGGAAAGACTTTTTAAGTTGAAGACAGCATTTTATTCATTTATTTATTTATTTAGTCACTCAACTTTTATGTATTTATTTTTCCTGGACCCCGGTTTGTCAGGTACGCACTTTGATTTGCTTTTCCAATAGAAACATCGGGTTTGAGCCAATCACATGTATGACTGTCACGGGGTATTTCTTTGCGCACACATACATGTGCACACACCCCGATTCTGGAGGAGCTGCGAGGTGACAGCCCCGCTCGGGAGCAGATTCCTCCATCTCCTGCGCTGGGACAGGGCCGGCTCCTCACCCTCTCTCGTCGGTTTCCTCTGCCCAAACCAGGGACAATGAGCAACCTCAGAGGACGAGGAGAAGGCACTGTGTGGAGAGTGCGAAGGACTTACTGCAGCAGAGATAAGAGACACAAGTTCCCACCAGCAGGTGTCTGGCTCGGGTGTGGGCTCTAACTGTCTATCAGCTGGGATATGTAACAAGCAGAACAACAGACCCGGCCAAGTGTGGTCAAGACCACCCCCTTTGTTCTCCCCACGCACAGCCAGCTCGCCAGCACAATTCCTCACTAACGTTGGGTTCCTGTGTGCAGCCGAGAGGCCTCGGTCCCCACGGCGAGGCTCCCACATACCGTGGACGCTGGAGCAGGCCTGCTTCAGCATGGGCTTGTCCATCTTCTTGGCGTAAAAGGCCGCGTACCACACGCGCAGCTCGGTGCCCGGGGGGATGTCCCTCGAGGTGGTGAAGTACACGTCGTTGTCGTGCTGGTAGGCCGTCAGGTTCTGGTGCTCGGGCTCCACCGCCGGCCGCACCAGCATCATCCAGTTGCAGTCGTCCTCGTTGGAGGTGTCAAAGCACACGGGGTGCCCATCCTTCTGGAACACCTGAGGGGAGCACGCCCGCCAGGGGCCAAGGGGGATCCTGTTACCCACCAGTCTGCGTGTCAGCGTGTGGGGGGGATGCAGGGGGGGTAGGGGGCTAAGCAGTCTAGACCCGTGGTCGGCAAACTGCGGCTCGCGAGCCACATGCGGCTCTTTGGTCCCTTGAGGTGCTCTTCCACAAAATACCACAAGATCGGCAGGCGGGGCACACAGACAGTCAATAAGGGAATCCGAGAAATCGATCAATTCTCAATAAGATCAATTGTCCACTCCGCCACCCTTCACCCCTGTATTTGACGTTGACGACCGAAAACACGAAAGCCATTAGAAGGAGAGGAAGGGGCTACAGAGATCCAATTATTCTATGGGAATCTGCGAATCAGAACTAGAGTGTAAACAATCTAAAGCCAATCGATCGGAAGCGGCGCAGCAGGGCAGGCGACTCTGCAGATCGAGGCCGGACCGTGACCAAGGCCCACGGAACCTAATATGAGCC
>NW_005871809.1:0-5570 GCF_000147115.1 Myotis lucifugus | reverse complement strand
AACTTTTATGGAGCCTGGGGGTTGTTGACTAGGTACGGCCCCTCAAAAAAACGACCCGTATTCCTTTTTTATAAGGGGGCGCCATTTATTCTTCTTCTTGCCAGCTAAAACGCTAGTCCTCCGGTATAAGACAAGAGAGAGTATGAGAGAGGGATCCCTGTCTTTACCTGTTCTTAGGGGAAATAGTATAATTTTTTACCCATTGAGTATGATGTACGTCGGGCGCACACGTACAGTGCAATTGAACTTCGTGGCATTGGTATTTTGTGGAAGAGCCACACTCAAGGGGCCAAAGAGCCGCATGTGGCTCACGAGCCACAGTTTGCCGACCACGGGTCTAGACAGTTCTACTGTGGAGGACACATGAAGCTCTGTACTGGTCCTGTGTAGGGGTTTATGGTAGCTAGGAGTGTCTTATACAGGTCAGCCTGGTCACAGGCAACAGACAGCAGTAGACATAGTGAAAGATCCAGTTGTCATAGGGAGAGCCAAGTTCTACGCCTGGCCCAGGTGGGGACTGGAACACCAGAGCTCCACACCTGGTCCAGGCGCCACTGGGACACTTGAGTTCTAGTCACGGCCCAGCTGGAAACTGGAACACCCGATTTTGAGCTGTGGTCTAGGTGGGTTCCTGGGTAGTCCCATTAGTGGCCCAGGTGGCACAGGGAAACCTGAGGTGTACTCCTAGGCCAAGAGTGACCAGGAGGCCTGAGGTCTCTGCATGACCGAGCAGGGAAGCGGGACATCTGAGGTCTACTCGAGGCCTACTCCTGCAGTGGGCAAAAACATCTGAGTTCTTCTCTTGGTCTCGGTGGCATCGGGACATCTGAGTTCTATTCCTTGTTCAGGTGTCATCAGAACAGCTGGGTTCTACTCCTCGCACACATGTCATTGAGGCGTCTGAGCTCTACCCCTTGTCCAGGCATCATCGGGACAGCTGAGTTCTAAATACGATCTCGTTGGGAATTAGAATGCCTGAGCTCTACTCCTGGCCCAGGTGGGAACTGGAACACCTGCACTCTACACCTGGGTCAGGTGACATTGGGACACCTGAGTTCTACCCACGGCCCAGTTAGGAACTGGGATGCTGGGGTTCTACTCATGGTCCAGGTGCCACTGGGATATCTGAGCTCTACATCTGGTCCAGGTGCCGTCGAGTCACCTGAGTTCTAAGCGTGGTTCAGTTGGGAACTGGGACGCCGGAATTCTGTACCTGGTCCAGGTGTCACTGGGACACCTGAGTCCCACACGTGGCCCAGATGGGAATCGGATGTTAGGTTGTATTCGTGGTCCGATGGGCACCGGGACACGTGAGCTCTCCTGGCTCTATCACAGGGTGCTCAGTGACATTGGCCAAGTCCCTCAGTCTTTACAGGGTGCGCCCTCAGCTGCAAACCAGCACTGTTCCTTGTGGGTTAAAGGCAGGCAGGGAGCAGGCGGAGAAACTTAAATATTCTGAAGTTCAAAGTAACCACACAGTATAGGGCTCTTGTCCCCTATTTCCTGATGCCTGTGACTTCCTCCCTGGAGGAGGGGTCTCTCCCCTCTCCCGGGCGCTTCCCGTAGGGGCTGGAGGCCCCTCTGAGGATGAAGCCCTCGGACACTAGAGGGGAGGGCCGAAGGGCCACCAGGTGCCCAATGACCCCGCCGGGTGTGGAGTGCGCTCCCAGTGGGCCCCGCCCTCCCTCCGGTGGCATAAAGCGCTCCAGGCACACAGGTGCCAATGCTGAGCCTATACTGAGAACAGCTCGTGCCAGACACAGACCTTCAGAAGTGAGTCACTGAAAGAAACCAAGACGGGCACCAAGGACTTGTTCAAAGGGGCTTGGCCCGCGGAGACTGTGTATCGTGTGGCCCGGGTCCCCTGGAGGATAGCAGCCAACAGCCTCGCTTTCTCTCCTTTCTCTCTTCCCTTGCGAACATCAAGCTCCTTTCCTTTCCCCGTTGTGCTGACATCTGCCTGGTAAGTTCCATCTTCCAAGCCCCAAACCGGAGGTTATCTATTCATCTCTGGCCCTAAACGTGGATCTCTGCTCAGGGTCCCCGAGGAAAGTCCCCTCTGTGGGTAATGCTGCCCCAGCTCCCTGCTCCTCCCGTCTCGTTCACAGGCTCGCTGGGGGCTGTGGCCATGCGGGGCCCAGGGACAGAGCCATGAACAGCACGCGGGCCCCGGCCTCCTGGAGCTCCCACAGGTCTTACTCTCCGTGGCTAAGCCCTCCCTGCTCCTTCCACTTTGTTTTCTCACTTTCACACAAAAGCTGTCCTATCCTAGTCTGACGGGCTTTTGAGAGCTGCCACGCTTTGTGCCAGTGTCTCTTCGCTGCCTCCACAAGACACCTTCCTCAGAAAGAGCTTGGCAAGTACATGCGCTCTGCACAGTGTGACGGTAACAGTCCGACACGCCACTGCGACCAGTGGCAGAACTGTCACCTCCTGCAGCCTGCAAAGTCCACCCGGGTCGGAACAGAAGCGGCGGCGTTTGGGGCACCTCCTGCAGACACTCTCTCTCGTGTTTGTGAAGCTGAAAACTACAGGAAGCAGCCTTTTGTTGGAAATTACGCAGAACGTTTCCCGGATATCTGTGAGCCACTGCACTCGGTGGCTATGCTGCCCCCTGGCACGGAGGACGGTCATACAGCACGGGCTCCCAGCACAGGGGGCACAGCCTTTACCTTCAGCGGGAACGCAGATTCCTTCTCCCACTTGGCGACTCTCCTCGACTCAAAGGGACCGAACTGCGTTCGCTTGACGAGCTGCGTTACAGCAAACACGCCTTCGGCTCCATCTTCCAGTCGTCTGATCTCCAAGTTGGAAGGAAGGGATGACCTAGGCATGGAACAAAATAAGTCCTTGTGCCCGGCCAGTGTGGCTCAGTGGTTGAGCATTGACCTGTGAACCAGGAGGTCACAGTTCGATTCCCGGTCAGGGCACAGGCCCAGGTTGCGGGTTCAGTCCCCAGTGTGGGGCGTGCAGGAGGCAGCCGATCAATAATTCTCTCTCATCATTGATGTTTCTATCTCTTTCCCTCTCCCTTCCTCTCTGAAATCAATAAAAATATATTTAAAAAAAACAACCAAAATAAACCAAGTCCCTGAGCGCCATCGGCTGGGGCAGCCACTCACACCAGAACACAGATGGTTACGAGATGAAAAGCTGGCTCCCAGGACCACCCAGGGCACACGATGGAGGGCCACTTACTAAAGGCCGGTTACAATCCCTGTCCACCAGAGACAGAGCCAACAACAGGGGCTCCGGGTGTGGGTGTGACGGGCCAACAGGGATGGCGCAGGCGGCTCTCACCAGCGAAGCACAGAGTCCAGGGAGAGAGGACTACGGCAGCTTCGGGACGAAGTGCCACGTGGAAAGTGCCACGAGAAAGAAAGAGCCACGTGTTCCAAAGGCCAGAGAAGGCTTCCAGCTGGGCTGAACCAACGGTTTCATGGAGGGTGCAGGCTCTTTAAGTAAACCAGGAGAAGGTCAAGGGTGGGGTGCTGGAGGAGAGGGCACGTGGCTGGGACTCCAGCACCAGCCACAGCATCAGCGAGCCGGAGGAACCCAAGGACGGAGGGTCCCACTGCGGGACGGACAGCTCCCAGTGGAGTTTTGTGGGCACCGGCAGTCGCTGGAGGTTTTGGGGGAGCGCTGATCCAATCTCTACTTTAGGCAAAAATATTCTCTCTTTGTTTTGAGAAGGTAACTCACAGTGAGGAAAAGGAACTAAATGAAGAGCCTGGAAAACCAGGTGGGAGGCTTCTAGAAACAGCACTGATAAGATGAGGACAGTGCCTCCCTGTGCGGCACTAGACCGTGTATAATGAGCACAGTGATCCCACAGGTACTGCTATTCTGTTCTGTCTACAGGTGAGGCAACTGAGGTGCAGAGAGAAGGCCTCATCCAAGTTCAAAGAGCTGCCGCGTGTCCGCCTGGGCTGTGAACCGGCAGTCACTCACCCTCGCTCCGCCCCCCAGTGGCACGGCCCCCACAGGGGCACAGCACGGCAGAGCCACCGAGCCTCCTGACTAGACCTGCAGGTGCTTTTCCAGAAGCTGCCATGGCTCTGCCTTGCTACCTGCACTCACTGCTGCCTCTACCCCAGCCCACCTTGCCCATAGTGGGCACGTGATGGTAGGAGGCGGGCCTACATTCGGGCCACGGGGAAACCGTGCGAAGAGACCTACAACTTGGCCGTCGCTCCTCGACCCATAAACCAACCCAACCCATCAGCTCTTCCACCGCACCGCCTGGGTCTCAGTGTGGCTGCTCAGAACCATGAACGAGACACAGACATTCCCCCTGAAGCGTGACACACGTCTCGGCTCCTCCTGGCAGCACGCCACTCAGTTCACAGGGACGGAAATCACAGGTGTCCCGGGAGCTGAGGACGGTCCCTCTCACGACAGGTCAGTCCCCTCCTTCCGCTGTTTCCTCCCTTTGTGCAGACAAGAGGCCGCCTGGCCCTCCCCCCAGCCAGGCCCTCCCCCTAGCCTGGCCCTCCCCCCAGCCTGGCCCTCCCCCCAGCCAGGCCCTCCCCCCAGCCTGGCCCTCCCAGCAGCCAGGCCCTCTCCACAGCTGACATGCAGACAACCCTGTCAGACAGGCAGCACTGTAAACACAGTCCGAGGCGCTCACTCACCTGGCTCTGCTTAGCACAAAGGAGTCTTTGACCATGACCACTGGGCCCAGCTCAGGACATTCAGAGTCGTGGTACTGGCTGCAGTCCTCACACCCTGCAAACAGACAGCCAGCGTCAGCAGGAGGACACTGCTCGGCTCCAAGGCCGATGGGGGTGACCGAAGTGCTCCCCACAAACACAAAACAGGACGTGCCCCCAAGGAAAAGGCCCCGCTCACAGCAGGCAGAGTCCCCTCTGTGGTGACGAAGAAGGAGATCTTCCCGAGGAATGACAATAAATGAAAAGTCACCAATTTCACCTGTTTGCCATAAATCTACCGCATCGTAAATCACTTTCTATGCCCTTGGATTACTTTCCTGCATCCACCGCCGCCCCCTGCGAAGTGCCCTTTGCTGGGAGTTTGAGAAAGATGAGCCTGTTAGAACTACACCCCAGCAACAGGTTTCTCATGTGATAAATCATGTTTATTAAAGCAAGTAAAGTCATCTCAACTGAAAAAGAAACAGCTCTTCTTTCTGTCTTATAAAGACACAATGTGGACGTGGCTGTGCCCGGACAGCCGGCGCCACATCAGCCACACTGGAGCACAGGCCACTCACAGATGAACATGATCTCCTCGCTGCCATCCTCAGCCATCGCCAACACCTGTCAGGGCACGAGCGAGAGAGAGCGTCGTTAATGATGGGCTTTTTGCCAAAGCAATTTGAAAAGACAATTCCTGCTAAAGGCCTCCTTGTGCGCCTGGGCTTTGAGGCACATGCATGGGGCGGGGGGCGGGGGAGCTCTTTATGGTGGGATGGGGCTGGGGCCTTGAAATGTGTTCTCACCCAAAATAATGTTGTTTTTAATAAAAGCAATTGAGTTGAATGGCCTCTATGAGGAAGTCTTCGTGAATTCACACTTTCACCTTTTTATATTAGCCAAGTTTCCATTTGT
>NW_005871808.1:243986-253240 GCF_000147115.1 Myotis lucifugus | reverse complement strand
TTCACCTTCCCACCACCCTGCCCGGGGCCACTGCCCACACCGTCCCACCACCCTGCCCGGGACCACTGCTATTTGTGTCCTAGATGACAGTGTCTTCTTTATTTTTTCATAGACTTATCTCTACGATGTGAGCTATTTACTTATCATGCTTGTTGCTTAATGTCCACCTCTTTTTAGAATTAGAGTTCTTCGAGATGGGAGAGGTTTGCTTTAGTCACTGATGAATCTCATAGTTTAGGGAATAGACACATAGTAGGTCCACTGTGTATTTTTTAAATGGATAAATGAATTCTGCATCAAGCTTTCCCTGCTCCTGTTTTCTATGATGCTGCACTCACCTCCTCTCTCTCTCTCTCTCTCTGAGCATTTCCGTCCTGTTTTGGTTTTCCTTTCTTAGTAATCATAGGTTTTTTAGATTCTTCCTTGACCTGTTTATATTAGCAATAACATAAGTAACTAAATATCTCTATCTGATGTTTTCTGAATTTCTCATAGGATTCAGGATAATGTAGACACAAAGGGGCTATATCATTAAGTATAAAATAAAATTTTAAATCAAAATTCTATTTGAAAAAGTCCTTACCTTTGTGTAGAGGACTTATAAAACAAGTCCTTTGCATCACGTTTCTGGTTTGGCTGTGCAGGGAGCTCTCCATCCTCCTGGAGGTATGAATAAAAAAGACCAGCCTTAAACGGGGTGGACGAGGCCTCGAGTCAGCTTGCTCCCTCTTCCTTTCTTCCCTTTTCTTCTTCGACAGCATCTTTGGGGTCAACTAGTATATGCTTCCCAGCTTTCCTCTGCTGCCTGGGAAATTCACATTTTGCATATATTCTCCTAATGATTAAGTTAAAATTCACAAAGATGTATATCAAAGTTAACATAAAGTCAGATTTTTATGAGAAAGCCCTTGAATATTTAATGTTGACAAAGACCGTTTAATTCCATAAAATTGCAACATTTAAAAAAACCTTCTGTCTTGTCTAATAACACAAGCACATTAGTTCTGAAATATTACCCTCTTCCTATCTTTCATCTCATTTTATCAAAACGAATTCATTGTTACTGTAGCCGCTGTTGTTGCCATCGCTGACGGCCCCTTACTTACATCCAGCACCACGGTGCCAGTCCCCCGCCTGCTCTGGCTCCCTGTGTCCTCCTTGGTTTTTCCCACCGTGGCCCTTGGTTCTGTTCTTTCCACTAAAGTTCAGTTTTCAGTAATTCTCTCACGGATGCGAACTTCTCTAGCCCTCTTTTTTAACTCATCCTCACGTTTGAATGATGTTCTAGACGGGCTAGAGGTCTAGTTTATGGTTATGATTATTTAATAACAAATACGTCCCATTGCCTTTGGACGGCACTGAGTTTAATTGCTTGCAAGTGTTCTGTGAGCTCTGCCCGCCCCCCTCAGGCTACAGTCAGGGTATCTGTATTGGGTTTTCTACAGTCCCAAGGTAATTTGTTTAGGAGAGGCTATATCTCTGTCATCTGTTTTCAGACTTGTGATGCTTCTTCAGCCTGAGAATTCATGTCCTCTGAGCTGGTGGCTGTCAGCCATGGCGTCCATCAGGCCCTGCTGCTGGAGGAGGTGCGATGGGGGTCTGGACTGGGCCCTACCAGCCTCTACTACTCAGTCCTCCCCCGAAGCAGAGCTGTCGGGGAGGCACAGGATAATGCAAGACACACGATGACCATGAAGGTCTGCACGGTGCCTGGCACGTAAGGCGTGTTTTAAAGTGGTAGCTATTTCGGCTCAAATTATAAACACCACAGACAATGAACTAATTTAATTACAAACACTGTGTCACACTCCCCGGGAAGAAGCCTTACTTTACAGGCCGCTTCCTCGTCGAACGTGTACGTGTGAGAGACTGAGCACGCTTCATGCCGAGGCCGGGGAGGAGCGACTCTCACTGGGCTGGTCCAGCCTGAAAACAAACAGGACACCTTCCCGTTACCTGCAGCGAACACGCCTTCCACCAGAGCTTCCTACGAGAAAGCTGAAATGTGTGCTGGGAATTAACTTTTCGGTGGGTTATCCAACAATTTTTCTCATCAGTGAGAACAGGATAGCTCTGAAATTTACATGTTAGATTGTTGTAATAGTGTAGAATTGCTTGTTATTTATTCCTCATTATTGGGAAATTAGGAATTATATTGAGACAAATGAAAACACACAACATAACAAAAGTCATGGCATTTAGCAAAAGTAGCACTGACAGAAATGCATAGGTATAAACCCTTACATTATAGAAGAAAGCTCTCAAACCAACAACCTTCATTTATATCTTACAGAGCTAGAAAAACAACAAACCAAACCCAAAGCTAGCAGAAGGAAGGAAATAATGAAGATTAGAGCGTAGCTACAAAATAGAGAAAATTCATGAAAGCAAAGGTTGGTTCTTTGAAAATATTAAAAAACTGACAATTAACTAGATTGATAAGAGAGAAAGAAGACTCAAGTAAAATCATAAATAAGGAAACTTTACAACTGATTTTACAGAAATAAGAATAATTATAAGAAACTAGAGGCCCGGTGCATGAAATTCGTGCAGGGGTGTGGTCCCTAGGCCTGGCCATCAATCGAAGCGCAAGTGTCTGGCGTGGAAGGGCAGGTCCCAGCTGACCTCTGGGCCCTGGAAAGCACCTGGGCCCCTGGGCCCCCATGTACCTCCCTCCACCTGAGTCACAGGTGCCCGAGTCCCCACTCGGAGCTGCGGTGAGCGCGGCTGGATGCTGCAGGCCGAGGCGCAGCATGGGCCTCTGGGCTGCCCAGCAGCACCGCACAGAAGCCAGGTGGGCAGTGCACTCTCTCCCTGCCGGCCTCGCAGACCAGCTCCTGCGCAAACCCACGGGAAGCCCAACTGGGCCCTGTGGCTGCAGCCTGGCTCACCCAGAAGAGGTTGCGTGGGTGCAGGGCAGGCTCCTTGTGGGCGCCCAGCACCTGAGCATAGGGGCTTCCCTGGCGCACAAGCCCTGGCATCCCAGGGGAGGGTAGCAGAGGGAGTGCGAGTGAGGTCGGCAGACACCCCACATTCTCACCACACCTCCGTCCCCACCACCCCCGCCCCCAGGTAGCCGGCAAGAGGTCACAGTGCGTTGCCAACACCCACCATGGTCCACACCGCCCCCTGGTGGTCAGCACATGTCATAGCGAGCAAACTCCTGGTCGAGAGGACAATTTGCACATTAGGCTTTTATTATATAGGACTAGTATGAAAAAAATAATTATATGAAATTACTGTACACCAAGAAATTGTATAGCCTAGATGAAATGGACAAATTACTAGGACCACACAACCTACCCCGTCTGAATCATGAAGAAACAGAAAATATGAACAGACCTGTAACTTGTAAGGAAATTGACTCAGTAATCAAATACCTACCCTAAAGCAAAGCTCAGGACCAGACAGCTTCACTGGTGAATTCTGCAAAATGTTTGAAGAAGAATTAATACTAGTCCTCCCCAGGCTCTTCTAAAAAAAAAAAAAATGAATGAGGAGGGAACACTTCCAAACTCATTCTATGAAGCCATCATTACAGGGATGCAAAAGCCAGACCATATCCTACTAAACATTGATGCAAAATCCTCTCCAGAATACTATGGAAGAGACTTTAAGTGCACACCAAGAGGATTATACACCAGGACCAAGTGGGTTTTATTCCTTGAATGCAAGAAATTGGAATTCTGCACTATTGGTGGGATGGTAAAATGCGGCAGCTGCTGTGATGAACCGGTGGTAGTTCCTAAAAAAATTAAACATAGAATCACCATAGGATTGAGCAACTCCACTCCTGGGTACATATTTAAAGAATTGAAAGCAGGTTCTTGAAGAAATATTTGTATATGTGTGTGCATAGCAGCATCATTCACAACAGCCCAAAGGTGAAGCAACCCAAGTGTCCATTGATGGATGAATGGATAAAAAAAAGTAGCGCATGCCTAAAACGGAAAAGTCCTCAGCTTTACAAGGGAAGACCATTCTGACACATGCTAATACATGGACATTGCTGTCCATGATGACATTATGCTCAGGGAAGCACGCCAGTCGCAGAAAGACAAACACTCTGTGAGTTTACTTATACGATGTACTCAGGGGACTCAAATTCATTGAGACAGGAAGCAAAACTGGTTTCCAGGGGAGGAGGAGGAGGAGGGAACTAGGGAGTTAGGGTTTAATGGGTAAGAGAGTTTCTGTTTTGCAAGATGAAAAAAGTTATGGAGATGTATTGTGGTAATGGTTGCACAATGCTGTACTTAATACCAATGAACTACATGCACTTAAAAATGGCTGAGAGCTGTGATGGAGCAAATGTTTTTGTACCCCCAAAATTTACATATTGAAGGACTGACCCAAAATGTGATGGTATTTGGAGGTTAGGCCCCTGGGAAGTAATTAGGTTTAGATGAGGTCGTGAGGGTGGGGCTCCCATGATAGGATTAGTGTCTTTCTAAGAGGAGAAAGAGATACTGGAGCTCGCTCTCTCTCTGCCATATGAGAAAACAACGGAAGGTTAGCCTCCTGCAAGCCAGAAGGAGGGCTCTCAACAAGAACTAACTTGATCTTGGACTTCCCAGCCTTTAGAACTGTGAGAAACAGGGACCTGTGGTTTAAGCCACCCAGTCTATGGTATGTCCTTATAGCAGCTCAAGCTGAGACGATGATTTTAAAAAGGTCGGAAGACACACAAAGAGTTACATATATTGCTATTAGGATGCTGAAGGTAGGAAAACCAGAGGTCGCAACAGGCAACATCTTTTTTTGTCTGTGACAAGGGTGATTGTGTCATCTGCTGCAATGAGAACAAAGAGAGCAAGCAATAAAGGGTTTGAATGTGATTAGGATAAGTCTGGAACACTTGATCGGTGCATAAGAAAGCAAGCCAACTCTGAGCAACACGGAACTACCGCATCAGTTAAATGTCTGACAAGCTTGGAATTGGGCAAGAAGCCAGCCATCCGATCGTTTATGACTTGGCTTTGGTATTTATGAAAACCCACTGGAAAGCATACTGGGCTGAGACACGATTAATTCTGAGAAGATGTGCTTCCTTATCAGAATGTCTTAGGAATCACATGAATTCAGGTTTGCTAAAAACTGAAGTTCTTATTAATAAATAATGACTATTTCCAGGATCTACAAAGTCACTGAAAGCCTAGGACAAATTATATTGCAACCAATCCCTGAACTCCTGGCATTATTCTTTGAAAATGTTAATAGCTAATAATTATAAATGCTATTAACTGAATGCTTTACCAGGCTCCAGAAATTATGCTAAGTATTTTACATGTTAACTCATTATTTCTTACACTTTATAAGAAAAGGAGTAATATTGCCAATTTAAGTGTAAAGTGACTGGAAACTCTAGACTTTGCTTAACTTTATAATATCTAACACTTATTGGTTCATGGTTCATTCCTTAATGTTAGGCATGTTTACATGAATTACACTAAATGGCCCTCACTATAATCTCATGAAGTATTTTTACTAGCATGTGAACTTATTTTACAAACAAGGATGCGTGGACATAGAGAGGTTAGTAACTAGCCCAAGGTCATAGTGAAAGTCAGCTTTGTGCCTGGATATGAGCCCAGACTGTCTGACCCTAGAGCCTATCTTCTGAATTCTGTTTTACTGATCCCGTAGCACAATATGGAGGCTGGATACACTCTGTACTCGGTTCTGAGTTGCTGGTACAACCTCTGTTAACCCTAGTTTAGTGGGAAATTAGCTTTAATTTCTTAAACTTGTAATTTGTTGAAACACATTTCTTAGAAAAACTTACAGAAACAGCCCAACCTGAGGCTGGGGTTGTCTGCTTACAAGAAAAGTGGCCTACTTGCCTACAATGGGACCACTATAAAAAATGAACTCTGTTCTCTTAAGGAAGAATCCTCGACAATGAATACTGTCATACACTAAAACATTAGCAAAAGATTGAGCTCCAGGATTTGCTGACAGGCTAGAAAAGTAGTTGCTAGTTCAGATCAGGGCAATGTGCTGTCTGAGATGGACCTGAACTCACCACTGGTCCCCTCATGCACTTACCTAAGACAATTCTGCACTTTAGATAGTATTTCTTTCTTGGTAATACTGTTTTTCCCTAAGTAGTATTTCCAATGGATTGTAAAATAATTAAAAACTGGTAGTTGAACCTTATTTACACTCTCCATATGAAAATTCCAAACGAAGGTATTTCCCTAAGCCCTCTGTTAAGTCAACAACTGGAGTGCATATTAAAAGTGTAATTCTTATCCTATGCTTACTAGTATATGTCCCCAAATTGCTCTTTCTGGTTCAAATGCGGGTACCTGGAGGGTAGGGCTCAGAAACATGATATTGTGGCGTTATTTCATTCCCTTTACCGTTTTTCTTACCCCTTTTTCCAGTCTCAATTACCTATGGCTTCTCTCCATGCAGTGGCAGGAACCATGACTCCCCACTGCTCCGCCATATGCTGCTGCCACTGTCCCTCCCCCACTGCCTGCTTAGGCCTCTGGTCTGGGCTGGGTGTGGAGGAGAAGCAGTGCTAGAGGAAGCTCAGCATCTCTTGACGCCGTGTTTGGCCTTTTCCCTTCCACATGCTCAAAGATGTTAGTCTCTTTGCACTTCCTGTCTACCAGACACACTCCCACACAGGAATATTTCTCGTGGCTTTCCTTTGCAAGTGTCAGCACTGCTGGCCAGGCTGGCAACATTCTCTGGGAGTGCCGACATAAGGTACAGCTTGTCAGGAGGTTCATCAATTGTGCCTTCAGAGCTGTGTGAAGCTATTTCTGCAGGGGTTGCTTCTCAGCTCCTGTTCTTACCAGACGCCAAATTTCACTTTCAACTACTTTCCCATTTCAGCCCCTTCACCTAACTCTCGCATAACCATCAGATTTACTTCTTCCAGAGAGATAATGCGGCATGCTACACAATTATCAACGTCAAATAGAATTTGGCTTGTGATACAATTAGGTTATCTATCCTATATAACAAAAGCCTAACATGCTAAGTGTCTGACCGTTCAACCAGTCACTATGACACACACTGACCACCAGGGGGAAGATACTCCAAACAGTAGGCTAGCTTGCTGCTGGGGTCTGCTTGATCGGGACTGGGAAAAACAGGCTGGACATGCCCTGGACCCCTCCCGTGGTCCCTCCCCAGCCCCAATTGTGCACTGGTGGAGTCCCTCGGCCTGCCCTTCACCCTCTCAGGATCCGGGACCCCTCGGGGGATGTCAGAGAGCTGGTTTCAGCCTGATTCCTGCAGGCCAGGCAAAGGGACCCCAACAGTGCAAGAATCCATGCACTGGGCCTCTAGTATTTATATAATAAACTAGAAGCCTGATGTACGAAATTCGTGCAAGGGGCTCAGCCCTTGCAACCCCAGCTTCATCTGGAAGGTCATCTGGAAGGATGTCCGGAAGGTCGTTTGGTCTAATTAGCATATTATGTTTTTATTATTATAGATTACCTGACATGTAATTTGTGTTGGTCACTTATACTAATGAATGCACTTTTAAACACCAAATATTATTTTACAGATAGATTTATAAAAGGCTTATCATTTTTACTTTTTCCTTACAATTTATAATTTAAAAATTATTTGGTTCTTTACAACTTTATGTTAAATTATCTACTGAATAATGAATCTTATATCCATGCTCCTTCTCCCTGGTTTCAATGTTTAAAAATTATAAAGCCAATGTTACTTTATTTACCTCCAAGTCTTGCTCTGATGACAGAATCTGAAGTTGCCCTGGAATTCCACTTTCTGTCTTGTTTTAGTTCTTCTAATAAAATTTTTTGCCTTTTTATCGTTGTTTGAAATCCCGTATCTGGCCTGGGAACTCGTTGTTGAGGTTTCACGTCACTCAAATCCACCAGACTTGGGATGGTTCTGCCAATGCCAGGCTTTAAATCAGCGTCGCCACCAGGACTCATGAACCCCGAACAGGGATCACCTAAGGGTACATCATCACGGAGTGGAAATAACGGGTAATCTGGCCCATGTGGTGGGGGATAAGGATAGTGTAAATGATAGTCTGGTACGAATGAAGGGGGGTAAGGGTGAAATTTAAGAAAAGCAGGGTTGCATTTCTTTTCCGTTCTCTCACAGTCATGTCTGTCCTCAATTCCTTTCACAAAAGGCATGTTCATTTTTCTTAAGAGATTATAGTAGTGTGGGTAATCTGCATTCTCAACCGCCTTTGCTCCTGAAAGAATGGACCGTTCAGAGATACTTATCTTCCCAGGTGTGTACTGTGAATGTATATCCATAGCTTTTCTTAGAAAATTGGGTGACTGCAAATAAAGTGTCTCTGATGACTCCTTTCTCTTTAACAATAAAACATATACTTCCAATAGTTGAGAACTGGTTAGTTTATCGTAACAGTATTGACTTGGCTTTCTAAATGTCGACAAGGTAGGGTTTTTGTTTTTTTCTTTTTGAAGGTATTTTCTCTTGACCAAAGGACGCACAGGGCGGTAACGAACCGGGGCAGGAAACACAAACAGAACAAAGCCCTTGTTGCTTAGCAACAGCTAGAACGCAGACACCCTGGGTCCCTCATTTCTTCCTCTGAGAAGTGACAATACACACTGTCGTTGGGCATTTTGTCTTCAGTTGCTGGAGGCTTCCTTCTTGAATGTATTTGCACCAACCGAATAAAATGTTATTTCTAGCGACTCTGTTCCGATTGAGTTGACCTTCCCAGTTGCAGAAAGCAGAGCCATCATTCTCGCACGTCCCGGCTATAAATGCCCTTTTAGGCTGACGGGTGGCTCCATAGACACTTTCTCAGCTCCATCGGGAAAGCCTCCCTCCCAGGCCGGTGCTGCTGCGTGGAAACCATGTCCCATCGGGGCGGCCACTCTTCCTCCCGCGGCCTCCTCCTCCTCCTCCTCCTCCTCCTCCTCCTCCTCCTCCTCCTCGGAGGGGGGGGGGGGACCCTGCTTGCCGTCCCACCGCGTGTGCGTCGTACTTGCCTCCCCTTAAGCTCCAGGGAAGCACCGTGGCTGCCATTCCCGGGGCCCGCCGTCCCAGCGCCCGGTGCTGACCCGCAGGCCGCTACCTGTGGTGCAGGCCCGGCCGCGAGGCTCCGGCAGCCATCAGCCCCGGGGGCCTCTGGGGCCCAGCAATGGCCGCAGCGGGAAGGCGGCTGCAGTCGGGGCTGCTCCCTCGGCTCCAGAACCTGCTGGGGCCGCGTGTTCCCGGGGCCACGGTGCCTGGCGCCCAGGGCCCCTGCGCAGGCCAGCGGACCGAGG
>NW_005871808.1:240768-243553 GCF_000147115.1 Myotis lucifugus | reverse complement strand
CCTTGCTGGTCAGTGTAGCTAGGCATAAGAAGCGAACCAAATCATTGTGTGATTTTTTTCTTGGACGGTTTGTTTTCCTTCCAGTCCTAACTTACTTCTTTGTTCTCTATTCTCCTTTGATGACGGAGATTCTTGCTACGTAAAGCGCGGCTACAACCACTTCTTTTTGCATTTCTCCCCTCTTCCCATAACGTCTACTTAGCTAACCCCACTATCCATACAATAGTAAATTAACCAAAACTGTCCACTTGTGGTTCCCCCTTGAAGGTGGGGCTGGTGGGAGGAGGGGAGCACAGGGGTGACGAGGGCAGGGGCCCCAGGACCCGGGACCATCCTCCTGGGGAAGGTGGGACCAGCCGGTCACTGCTCATTGCCCGGTAGGAGCAGGCCCTTCGCGGCCCTGGCTGACCCAGATCCACCATGTCTTACTCTAGGGGTGATGGGGTGATGGGGGGGCATGGCTACCCAGATCGGCCATGTCTTACTCTAGGGGTGATGGGGTGATGGGGGGGCATGGCTACCCAGATCGGCCATGTCTTACTCTAGAGGTGATGGGGGGGACATGGCTGACCCAGATCCACCATGTCTTACTCTAGGGGTGATGGGGTGATGGGGGGGCATGGCTACCCAGATCGGCCATGTCTTACTCTAGAGGTGATGGGGGGGACATGGCTGACACAGATCCACCATGTCTTACTCTAGGGGTGATGGGGGGCATGGCGGACACAGATCTGACCATGTCTTACTCTAGGGGTGATGGGGGGGTGCCTCCTTTTTAATCCAATAAGGTCAGACCACAGGGCGTCAGAAGGGCGATAAGCAGGCAATATCTAACCTCGACGCTATGGACAGTAAAGACTGCTACTGCTACAGCATTTTATAGCGTAGACAATCGTCCATTCAAACCCTGCTGCAACTCCAGAAATCTGGAACTTGGCCTCATTTTGCAGATGAGAAGACTGAAACTCCTAGAGTTTACAGTGACTTTCCTAAGGCCAACCAGTGGCAGCTATGATTTAAACTTGGTCCTCTGACTTGGAGGACCGTTCAATTTTTCCCTTATTCCCTTTCTGTTAAAGGTAATTCGGGGAATGCTTTAGAGCAGGGGTGGGCAACCCCTGGCACGCGTGCCAAACATGGCACGCCAGTAACTTTTGCTGGCACGCAAAACCCTCTCTTATCTTCCATTTACAATTTTTGTGAACATTTGAATGACTTAAATATTAAATTACAAGGAACTGGCAAGACACTTGATGTTATGTTTGGTTACATAAAGGCTTTTGAAAAGAAGACTGGAAGTCTTTAAGAGGGATGTGGATGGTGAGAGATTTAGATATTTCCAAACCTCAAGAGGCACATCAAAGACCTCCCAAAAGATGACAGAATAGACTGTCAAAGCCTTAAAAAGCTGTTTTTAAACATCATCGAGTCATCTATTGAGCAGTTCTTCTCAAGATTTGTGAAATTCAGAGAACTAGAAGAGACAGCAAAATTCATGAGGTTTCCAGACAGCATGAAACTGGAGGAACTAAACTTACAAATGTTTTCATGGATAGACATGGCTGACTTTGAAATGCAGTTGATTAAATTTCAGATTAGCTCAATTTGGAAGCAGAAATTTGTTGACCTTAGAGTTAACTTGGAAAACATTGAAAAAAGTGATTAGAGACAGGAGTACCAGAGAGAAGTGTCAAAAACGAACTATTGAGGACTTGGAATGCCATTCCAGAAAATTTTTTCTGTTTAAAAAACTTTGCAACATCATTACTCTCCATGTTTTCATCCACATAAACTTGTGAATCTTTGTTCTCAGTGATGAATTTTGTTAAGTCTCATAATAGGAGTAGCCTGACGGATGAAAGTAGTAGCTCGTGCATATCTCTGAAGGTCACGAAATATAAACCTGATGTAAAACCTCTGTCATCAGTGATGCAGCAGCAAAAGTCCCACTGATAATATCAAACAGAGTCATAAAGTTTTCTGTCGGACTATCAGTGAACATGTATACATTAAAAATTAAATGTATTTTTCATCATCATATACTGTATTTTTGTCGCTCAAATGAATTTTATTATTTCTTCAAGGTTCTTCACATACATACCTTAAGAGATATCAAGTATGCGTAACATGTTCTCAAAAAATTAGGGTTGGCACACAGAAGAATTTTGAGTCAGAGATTTTGCTGATTTTGGCACGCACTCACAAAAAGGTTGCCCACCCCTGCTTTAGAGCATTTTTATACTGTTCCTCCCACTAGTTCTGTGCACACAATTATGTCCATCTCATTTGCTCATTCCACAATGACTGGAGAGTATCAGGATATATTTCACACTCATTATTTAATATTTACTAAGTGCAAGATATAGTACTTTATACAGATTTTTGATAAGTTGACATAAATACTGATCCTATTAGAAGTGGAGCTTGTAATCTAAGCAGGAAAATTACGTATGTGCACACAGAACTGTGATAGGACGCGGAGTGGGTGTTGTCAGAAGGGTGCTGATGGTGTACTGTGGGAGGTTAGAAGTGACACAAACCGAAGGTCTGAAGGAGGAGAGACATGGGACCTGCGCCTTGAGGATGCCAGATTTGGACTCTTACAAATGAGGAATGTATTCTAAGTGGATACAGTGAAACCGGAGGCAAGAAACAATAGGGGCAGCAGCGGACACATTCATTTTATTGGAGCATGTAAGGGGAGAAGACTTGATGGGTACCACGTGTCAAGGGACTGATTTATGGCTTGCCCCTTCAACCAAGATCAAGTATCCTATATACTAAA
>NW_005871808.1:229909-240668 GCF_000147115.1 Myotis lucifugus | reverse complement strand
CCCCATTGCACGAATTTCCATGCACTGGGCCTCTAGTACTATGATAAAGTGCTATTTGAATATGTTGGAATTTCTCAGGAAGATTATTGCTCATTTCTTTCTTTTTTTTTTTTTTGATAGTTGGATATTTGATTCGATTACCAAGAGGTTTTAGCTTGACCCAAGATTCGCTGAAAATAGTGGGATCACCAAATTATCCAGGTATCAATAGATATTCAGTAATTTGTAGAAAGTAATTAGCATTTGTTTAAATTTTATCAATCTTGTCCAAAAGGCTCATGTTCTTCAATGATCCTAGTCTCCTAAGGCCCTTTTCCTTCTGGGACAGTGGGTTATAGTTGTTTCCATATAGTTAGATTCACCCAAGTGTAATTATGTAACTGCTTACGTGTGCAAAGAATAGTTCTTTCTAAAAGTTATGTAATTAAAGTTGCCTATAGTGTTTTCTTGTTATTATACAATAACTCCCATATTATTAAGTGTATATAGTTCAAATATAGTAAAGCTTTTTTCAAACGAGAGCTATATATCATAAAGATTTTGGATTCATAATATTTTGCAGTAGCCACGTAAGGTATAGCAAGTAAAATTTTTTGTATATTTTCTTATTGAGGTAAACTCACATGCCTTAAAATTCCTCCTTTAAAGCATACAATGCAGTGGTTTTTAGTATATTAACAAGTTTGTGCAACCATGGACATGATGTAATCTCACATTTCATTGTTCCATAAAGAAATGCCATACCCATTAAGTGACCACATTCCAGCCCCTTTCAAGCACTGACCCGCCTTCTGTCGCCGTGAATGTGCCTGCTCTGCACATTTCATACGAGTGGGCTGGTACACCAGGTGGCATGTGGTGCCTGGCTTCGTTCACAGTACAGTGATTTCCAGGTCCGTTCATACTATGGAGTGCGTCGGCCCTTCATTCCTTTCTGTGGCTGTGAGATCCCATGTGGGATATGCCACTTGCAGTGTCACCTGTGGATATGTGGGTGGCTTCCCCTCACTGGCTGTGAGGAATGATGCTGTGAACGTCCTGGGCCAGCTTCTCTCTGAGCATCTGCTTCCAGTTCCCTGAGTCTGTGTGGGATGGATTCTCATTGGGGTTTGGATTTGCATTTCCCTGGTGACGATGACCTTGAGCTTCTCAGTGCTTATTGGCCATTTGCATACCTTCTTTGTAGTCATGCTTCTTCAGTTCTTTGTCCATTTCTAATTGGGTTAGCGTTTTCATTATTGCGTTGGAAGATTTTTTCAATACATTTTGGATACTAGACTCTTATCAGATATTTGACTTATAAATATTGTCTTCCATTCTGTGGATTGTGTTTCCATTTTTAAAATAGTGTCCTTTAAAACACACACCTGAAACTTTGATAAAGTCTGGTTTTTTAATTTGGTGCTGGTGCTTTGGGTGTCATGTCTTCAACACTTTGTAATCAGCAGTCACAAAGTCTTTTATAATAATTTTATAGGTTTAGCTATTATAACTAGGTCTTTAACCACTCTGAATCAATTTTGATATGGTGTGAGGAAGTGGTCAGCTGCTGCTGCTGCTGCTCCTCCTCCTCCTCCTCCTCCTCCTCCTCCTCCTCCCCCTCCATGTGGATATCCAGTTGTTGTAATTCCAGTTGTGGAAGAGCTTTCTCATTCTTGATTGAACTGTCTTGATGCTCTTGTTGGAAAGCAGTTTACCACAGATGTGTGCTTTGTTGTTGTTTTTTCTAAATTCTTTTCCATTTATCTATGTCTATTTTTAGGCCAGGACTACACTCTCTCCATTACTCTTGCTTTATAGTAAGTGTCAAATCATTAAGGTTGGTTCCTTCAAATTTGTTACTTTTAAGATTGTTTTGACTATTCTGGATCCCTTGCAAGTTGATATTAGTTCTAGAATTAACTTGTCAATTTATGCAAAAAAAGACCATTGGGATTTTAATAGGGGTTGCATTAAATATGTAGATCAACTTTGGGAGTATTACCGCTTAACAGGTGGTAAGTCTGCCAGTTCATAAACATGGATTATTTTTCCATTTATTTAGGTCTTCTTTAATTTCCCTCAGTGATATTATGGTTGTCCGTGTACAAGTCTTATACTTCTTTTGTTAAATCTATTCCTAAACATTTTATTTTTTGATGCTAATTTAAATGGAATGGTTTTCTTAATTTACTTTTTGGATTCGTCATTCCTATTGTATAGATATACAATTGAGTTTTGCAAACTAATGTTGCATCCTGTCACCTTGCCACCTTGCTGAATCACTTATTAGCTTTATTTTTTTAGTGTGGGTGTGTGTGGGGTGGAGTTAATCTTTAGGATTTTCTGTATATAAAACACCACATCATTTGCAAATAGAGGTAGTTTTATTTCTTCCTTCCCAATCTGGATGTGTTTCTTCTTGTTTCAGTTGCTCCAGCTACAACTTCCTCCAGTTCAGTATTGAAGATAGAGGATGCTTTAATCCCATCCCTAATCTTAGGGGGAGGGAAAGACTGAAGTCTTTCACTCCTGAGTACAGTGCTGGCCCTGAGTCTTTGTAGATGCCCTTTGTCAGACTGAGACCAGTTCCCTCTGTCCCTGGTTTGTTAACTGCATAAAGCATTCCTGTGAAAGGGCGTTGCGTTTTGTCACTTCCTTGTTTTGCATATATTGAGATGATAATGGAGTTTGGTCCTTTATTCTACTGATGTGACATGGTATTGAATGATTTTTGTATTTTGATCTAACCTTGCATTCCTGGGGTAAAAAGCAATTGATAAAGATGTATAATCCCTTTTTATGTTGCTGGATCTGGTTGCTAACATTTTAAGGATTTTTATGTCTATATTCATGAGGGAAATGTATAGTTTTCTTGTGTAGTATTAGTCTGATCTTAGGGTAATAGTGACTTTATTAGGTGGGATGTGTTCCTTCCTAGTCTATTTTTTGAAAGAGTTTGGGAGCTATTGTTAATTAATTCTGCTTGGAAAAGTAATTTTGTTTGGAAAAATTCACCAGTGAATTTATCTGGGGTTAGACTTTGTGGGATTTTTTTTATTACAAATGCAAACACTTTGTTTTAGGTCTACTCAGACTTCCTATTTCCTATGGTTTCAGATGAGAAATGAGCTACTAATTTTATGGAGGATCGCACGTATGTGATGAGTTGCTTCTCTCTTGCACAGCTGGAGAGGGGAGCAGGGAATAGGGCAAGTCGGAATGCTAGCACGCTCAGCTCTTAACAGCGCATTAGTGTCCTAGGGGTGGATTAAACAACAGGAATATGCTGCCTCGCAGGTGTGGGGACTGGAAGTCCCATCATGCGGGCAGGGCTGGCTCTTCTGGGCTGTCTTCACAAAAAAGACCAAGTGCAGATATAGAATCATCTTCACACTTTATAAGTAAGACCAGTGCATTATGCTCAGATTGAGATACCCACACACAAGTAATGTATGTGTACATTTTTAGTGTTAGTTACCTGGAATGCAATGAAATTCAGTCCTTACTAAGTAATAACAATAATCCAAACAAAACTTATGAAAACATGTAATCCAAACTGCAAATATGAAAGCACGAAATGTTATTGGAACATTTTAATATTGTATTTCAGTGAAGGTATATGTTATGGTCCATCAAAAAAGTCCACACGTGTTATGTGTAACCCAAAGGCTGCGGAATACCGAGCTGATCGACCCCTCGTTCCAGTGGCACGGGCCCAAGGGGAAGATTATCTCAGGTAGGCCTTGGTTTCCGCTGGCGACACTGAACCGACATGTCTGAGATACACAAGAGCAAAAGAACATCTGTGTCTCATATTCATTTATCTGTTTCCGCACTTCTTTTTCCTGTGGTTTCCTTTGGGAGTTGTGATCCAACAGTGTGGATGGTGTGCCCACTTTTCCCAGGCCTTAATTTTAGATACAGGCATAACTGTTTGGGAAGTTCTCTAAGCATCTATATTCCAAAAGGTGTTCCTTTATTTTAAAGTTCATAAAATCGTTTGGTTACCTCAACCAGACTCATGTTAGTAACTCATAGTCTGTATGCAGAAGCAAATAGGATTCGGGTTTTTGTTAAAAATACAAATGAACACTTTGAGCCATAGACTTACTTGTAAGTATGATTTTGCTTGTTGTCTATGGCCCCACACCAGGGCAATTCAGGATTTTAATAGTAGTTACAATTTTATACCTTTGATTTTATATTTCCTTCTGACCAAAATCCTGACAATATGGATATTTGATTTTAATTTAAATATTATTATCAAATATTTTTTAAATGACTAAATTTAACATTGAATATATTATATCAAAAACATGCTTTTAAATATGCTGCATGGTTTGGTAGTGGTTGTGTATTAGTATATTATTTGTGCTTATAAGAGAGTTACTTAGCATTTGCATATAGATCCAGAGGAAAAGGTGGGCTCAAGATACATCTGAATGGTAGCCTTGCATTTTTCACATTTTTGAGAAACAAGATCTAATTCTCATGCAGGTACTTTTCCCACGGGGCAGTTACTGTTGGTATGACTGATTCATCCACATTTTCTCCATTCAACTTCTTATTTAGTGATTTGGAAATGCAGATCTTATTTTTATTCTAATGTTTCATTTGCTAAAAGCCAATTTATTTTTGCAGTGCAATTCAAACGTGTAGATGAGCTTAGCTCTGTTCTTTTCAGCCTTGAAAATTCAGATGAATGAATTTTCATCTTGAAGGTCTGTTCAGTGAAGCACTTAATCATTTTTGCACATCTCCTGAAGAAGTTTTTCTTTATTGCTCTGTCCCCCTTCATTCCTTCCTTCTTTTTTCCGCCCTCTCTCCCTCCCTCTTTTCCTTCCTTCCTTCACCTTATTAGTATATTGATATGGTGCTTGCGGATGAAAACACACAGATTTACGTTGTCACCTTGGATGGAGGAAGAGGAACATATTCATACAAAGACTTGCTAAAGAAGCAGTCATGGGAAATGTTTGTTTTGTAGCATGTTTTAATATTTTATATAGTTGAATGATCTCCGCTGTACCTTACTATGAAGCATCTGATATATACATGTGTGTATAAGATACATGCAAGTTATGAAGCATGATAAAACAAACACATATGAGCCTGCTGTGCAAGTCAAGATTTACAGTTTAACCTCTTAGTAAGTGGCTTTAAAAATTCCCTTAGTCTTTTCCCAACCCCTCTATCAAGTAAACACTACCCTGAACTTTTACAATATTGCTTCTTAGCTTTTCTCTGTGCATTTACCACATATACACTAGTAAAGGCACACATTCAAATACATATTATGTATAAATATACGTGTATGTATTTTGCAAGAGTATGTTTTCACATTTTTATTTTGAATTTATAAAAATTACAGACATACTATATTTGCCGTGTGCTAGCTGCAGGTCTAAGCAGTTGCACATGACGAATCACTGAGTGTTGCAGCAGCCTTTGCAGTAGGCACAGCCATAGTCTGCACTTCACACCTGGAAACAGCTGCATGTACGTACATCTGAACAGGTGTCTGAGAATGCCCAGCTCTGGTGCCCAGTTAGAAACTGGTCCTTGTAGAATTCGTCTCTTGCCACTCAGGCAGCCACACAGCTGATGCGCTGAGGTTAGTGACATTTTGACACCACAGTCACCCTGGCACCTGCCGTCAACAAACACCAGATGCAACCACAGGTTCTGCCCTCGACTCCTTTGAATGATCCTGCGGATAAATGGTGATGGCTTTACTTTGTTTAGAAGATATGTTGTTATTTTATCTTAATCTCATGTAATTTAAGAAACGACTACATCTTATTTCTTTATTAGAAAACAGCACCACACACATAACCACCACAGGGAGCCTTGTGTTCCAGGACTTTGAGGAGAGTATGACTGGCGCTTACACGTGCTTCCTGGAGTACAAACCTACCGTGGAGGAGGCGGTTAAGAACGTCCAGCTCAAGTTCATTGTGTACGGTAAGGAGGGCGCCTACGTGCGTGTTATCATGTCTTTGTGTTTTCAAATATTTAACGATTGTAACATGTTTGTGTTAAAGGGATTGTGTTACTTTTACTCTTTTAATTCAAGAGGAATTCCTGCCTGCCTCTCTTTCACACAGTCCTGTGTGAGGAGGTCACGGGGAGGGCAGATCTTCTTCCTTCAGGGCTGTTTGCGTAGACAGTCTGTTTATCCCTAAATTTCTCAAGATGAAAGTAAAAATAATTCCAATCTTAAATGATGTTAGGAAATTTAAATGAGTTACTATTTGTAAAGTGCCTATTATAGCATTTGTCAGTGATGTTTAGATAAATTGCTTATTAAATTGATATATATAATGGCTTTATTCCATGCAATGATTGCTCTTGAGTAGTGGCAATATATTGGAATTGCGTCAGTAACTATTGTGTGTTGCTCTCTGTTCATTTTTTCGCAGCGTATCGTGAGCCTCGCTTTTATTACCAGTTCACAGCTCGATACCATTCAGCTCCTTGCAATAGTATCTACAACATTTCCTTTGAGAATAAACTTCTCCAGATTTTAAGCAAACTGGTTCATGACATTAAGTGTGAAGTTTCCTTACAGAAGTCTGAATGCCATCATGTTAAAATGCAAAAAGCTGGTTTTCAAAATGAATTGTTTTTTAAATTTGCAGGTAAGGATATACAATTCTCTAAAGAATACAACTTGAGAACAGGAAGCCAGTGTTGAGACCTGTGAATTACCAGCAGTGTTTTCACATGTAGATGCTAGAATCTGACTATGTTCATGTTCTCTACTTTGACTTAGTTCTAGGAGCCCCCAAATAATAATCTCCTGATTTATGTACTTAGTGAAAAGTTTGAGCTCACATAACTGAAACCTTGCTACGATATTTTACTTTAGAATGGAATTTAGTATAAGGAATGTCTGTTATGACATTTAGCTACAAGCTGGAAATATTACAATATAATATATTAGATCCATGATCAAATGTACTGTGTTTTCCCAGTTTCATGTATAGATACTGAAAAAGAACCCAAGCCATGTGACGACAATACTTGTGACTATTCCAAACAGCTGTCTAAGGTATGTGTGAGGCTGGAAATAAGCACAGAAATGCGCATGCCCGGTGCGTAAGGCGTAAGCAAGCATCTTAGCTACTCGTAAAGCAAATCAGTCCCCACACACACTGAGGGAATTCAACAGTGATAATAACACTTCATGAAATAGTAAATGCTAAGAGTTTGCAACATTTTGATGAAATACTTTGAAATTTAACATTCTGATTATATTAAGATGATTCCCATTTATTTGGCTTAAGATGAAAATTACGCTTTAACTCCCAGCAGCAATTTAATTTACTTGTTTCTTTTACATTATACTCAATATGTTGTCATGCTCAGTAAACTTATGGTGATATTTTCCTATCTCTAAGTATTCTAAATGACCATATATACTTTATAAAATTATTTTTAAATATTTGGAATATTAAATTATTGATATTATGATGATTGTAAAACTTTCCAGTTTAAGGTGTAGGAATTGCACTTAAAAAGGTGATGATTTCTTTTTAGTCATTTATTTTTTAAAGTATATGTTTCTTATTGAGTATATTGGGGTGACATTGGTTAATAAAATAACAGGCTTCAGGTGTACAATTCTGTAATCTATCATCTGTATATTGTATTGTTGTTCACCCCAAGTCAAGTCTCCTCCCGTCACCATTTACCTCCCCTATACCTTCTTGTACCTCTTCCCCCCCTTCCATCTATATTCTGTCCTTACTCTTTTCCTAGAGGGAACATAAGAGATAGGCATCTGGTTTACATGGTCTTTTTAATTCCCATCGGGTTTTGTGAGGTTTGTTTCATTGATATTTATTATTTACTTACTGGATGCAGAGTTAGGAAGCTAAGTGTTTCCTGACACTTTTAATCGAGTTTGGCAATTAAACATAGTTAATTAGATACCATATTTCTATCTCTAATTAATTCTTAAGCACTTTCTTAAATAAAATTTATGTTTGACCAAATAAGTATCAACAAATTCACCTGAATTTATTAAAAGTTCAAGAAAACCATTTAAATTATAAAAAGGTAATAATTGAGTTATGGAATTAGAATTACATATGTGTTGAAAGAAGTGTATGGAAAGCATTTTAATAATTACTTACAGACATTTTTATGGAAGGAATATACTTTGTGTGGTGTGTGAGGTGCACCCTTAGTGGTTGTAGGTCAGCGAGAGCCGTTCACCCAGCTCCTGACTAGGTCAGAGGGGAAGCTAGCTGGTGAGAACCCAGCAGAAGCCACCGGCTCGCAGAGGGTTTGCCTCCATGGCCACACCTCTTGCTTCAACAGGTAAAATGGCCAGTCATTGAAGAGTATATGCCTCTTGTTAATTTTATTAGTCAATCCAGAATAATTATTACAGACAAAAATGTAATAAATTATGGGTCACAATGATGCGGTGATTATCTTGTAAATTTAATTTTGGGGGTCACAGAACTGGAAGTTGTGACATGTTTAAACCTGGTTTTTGTTGGTGGAGCGTGGAGGGGCTGCCTCAGGACATACCCTCCTTAAAGACTCTCAAAGCCTTTGCTTGCAGTGCGTTGGGTTGTTTGAGTGCATTTCCTGGAGGACATTTAATTTCATAGAAAAGTCTTGATTTCGCTCATAGGCCCATCCACAGATCATTCAAAACCCCAAGCGACCCAAATGTGTGGGTGTATGTCCAGTGGTTTCTCTGGGTTGTGTTCGGAAGGGCGTTTGGAAGTAGTTGAGGTCTGCAGTTGCCATTCTTTAATTTTCACGTATTATCTACATCCTATGAATGCAAAGAAAAGAAAGAGAACCTCAAGGATGTGGGCTCCCCTGCTTCTAATCCATAGCAGCCTTATGTATCTAAATCACACTTATTTATGAAGATGATTTTTTCACGTTGTATTTCTATTTTAGGCTAAAAATCTCATAGAGAGGTTTTTTAGTCAACAAGTAGAAGTTCTCGGCCGACGTGCCAGTCCATTGCCTCAGATATACTATATTGAAGACACCCTGCAGATGGTGTGGATTAACCGCTGCTTCCCCGGGTACGGAATCAGTGCTGCGAAGCATCCAAAATGCCCCGAGTGCTGCGGTAGGTCCTGGACTGTGCTCCCTGCTTGGTTCATGAGCATGCGCTTCTGTTCGTTATGCCTAAGTGACCACTAGTGTGTGTTTTACCAACGTAGTCGTTTCTTAGTTTATCGGAAACAGTGTTTGAAAAGACTGTGAGTCTGAGGATATAAAAGAGAAAAGGCTGGATTTCTGCGGAGGGGTTAATACAGCAAAGAGGGTGAGGCGTGCTGGGCAGGGGTGGGGGGTGGGGGGGAGTTCTTTACCCGAAAAAGAGTCCAGTCACCTCTCCTTTAGCATCCACTCCTGATGAGCGCACGGGTGTGGGCTGGACTAGGGACTGTTCCCCTCCTCTCTCTGGAAGAAGCACGGGAACGGCTTCGTTACCAGCTGTTCCCCTGATTGGATCCTGGCGCCAGAGGGTCTGAGCCGCTCTGGCCGCCGTACATTTTTGGGGTTTTGGACAAATGTCCAGTGACATGACCCACCATCATAGTGTCACACAGGAGCTTCACCCAGATCCTCCCATTGTCCCCTCCGCGTCCCTTCACCGCCGATGACCTATGGCCTCCCTGGCTCTGCTCTCACAGAACGTCAGGTCATGGGAACCACGCCATGGGCCTCTTCCACTCATTTTGTGCTTTAATAACATTTTAGTATCTTCCTCAACCACTTAAAAGAGGACAAAGTGCGTTAGGCTGTTCACTTGGAGAGAGAGCCATTCGCATCTGCAGCCCCCCCCGCCCCCCGCGGTGCCATTACATGGACCGTCTTAGGCAGTTTCGTCCGCTCTGAAAGCAGTCAGTACACAGCTGATAGGGGGGGAGCTGCTGTGTCCCGGTGCCGCCTCCCGTGGCGCTCGGGAGACGTGCCCCTCTCGGTGCGTTTCCACGTGTGTGTGAGAAGGCGGGCCATGGCACAGGCCTTCGGAAGCATGGCATTACAGCATTAGAGTTTACCACATGTGTGGCCACCTCAACACCCTTATTACTGCAGGAAATCTAGCTAACTGTTCAACCAGTATTTTTTCCATCTGAAGTATTATTCCCCAAATAAAATGTCTGTTAATACTTGAAGAACTCCGTGGAACCGAGAATGGGAAATTATTTCTCTGAATAACAGTTTAAATATTTTGCAGTTTGAAAAAATATGTGTTAAAAAGAAAGCTATGAGGTTAAAAAATAGCATCTGGCCCAGATCCAAACAGTGCCGTGCGTTTTCGCATCATGGTGCGGGGAAGGGTCTTCTCCGAGGCCAGGATCCCGGCCTCCAGGCCTTGGCGGGCCCTGGTGGCCTCAGGTGCAGGGGCAGAAGGAGGGCGAGGATCAGACCCGCCAGTCAGGGGGCGGGGGCGTCACATGACTGCCGCCGCCTCCGCCCAGTGGGAGGAGTGGGCAGTGAGCGGTTAGTCACACCGGATGCTTTCCGGTCTAAATCCTTGTTTTTTCTACCTTCTTTACTTTCTCTGATGCAGAGTAGCTGGTAACACATTCACGATATGATATATGTTATTCTTATGTTGGGGATGATCCAACTCCAGTTAGGCTAAGTAATTTTTTTTTTCAAAATTACACATTTAGCAATTGATAAATAGGCTTGAATTGAGATACTGTTAGAAATGCGGTACATATCCTTCCATATTGGCTGTCTTCAACCTCTAAGTCATGGCTGTTGTGGGCAATACCACCATGGT